>NC_068454.1:80255137-80427637 GCF_023373465.1 Oncorhynchus keta
CAGCACTTTGTATTCAGCACTTTGTATTCAACACTTTGTATTCAACACTTTGTATTCAGCACTTTGTATTCAGCACTTTGTATTCAACACTTTGTATTCAACACTTTGTATTCAGCACTTTGTATTCAACACTTTTATAAGCCATAAAATGCACTTTCTTCCTATTTCCACTCAACTCTGCAACAAGCAGTGCAGCAGTAATGAATGAATAGGAAAGTGTATCTACAGGCTTGTTGTTATTAGCGGCTTGGGTCTTTTTTAATATCAAGGAATATTTCACCCTCTCTGGTCATAGGAGTAACAACATGAATTTGTGCATAAGGTGGAAATAATGTGGTGCGACTTGAGTTTCCCCAACAGCTGGAAGAAGGTGTCACTTTTTGGTCAGTTTCAGTGGAGGAACGCGAGAGCGGATGGGATGTTGAGAGGTGGCCTCTCAGTCTGCTGCTCTCTCCCTCCTCTGAGACTGACCCTCAGTCTGCTGCTCTCCCTCCTCTGAGACTGACCCTCAGTCTGCTGCTCTCTCCCTCCTCTGAGACTGACCCTCAGTCTGCTGCTCTCTCCCTCCTCTGAGACTGACCCTCAGTCTGCTGCTCTCTCCCTCTGTTGAGACTGACCCTCAGTCTGCTGCTCTCTCCCTCCTCTGAGACTGACCCTCAGTCTGCTGCTCTCTCCCTCTGCTGAGACTGACCCTCAGTCTGCTGCTCTCTCCCTCCGCTGAGACTGACCCTCAGTCTGCTGCTCTCTCCCTCCGCTGAGACTGACCATCAGTCTGCTGCTCTCTCCCTCTGCTGAGACTGACCCTCAGTCTGCTGCTCTCTCCCTCCTCTGAGACTGACCCTCAGTCTGCTGCTCTCTCCCTCTGCTGAGACTGACCCTCAGTCTGCTGCTCTCTCCCTCCTCTGAGACTGACCATCAGTCTGCTGCTCTCTCCCTCCACTGAGACGGACCCTCAGTCTGCTGCTCTCTCCCTCCACTGAGACTGACCCTCAGTCTGCTGCCCTCTCCCTCTGCTGAGACTGACCATCAGTCTGCTGCTCTCTCCCTCCACTGAGACGGACCCTCAGTCTGCTGCTCTCTCCCTCCGCTGAGACGGACCCTCAGTCTGCTGCTCTCTCCCTCTGCTGAGACTGACCATCAGTCTGCTGCTCTCTCCCTCCGCTGAGACTGACCATCAGTCTGCTGCTCTCTCCCTCCGCTGAGACTGACCATCAGTCTGCTGCTCTCTCCCTCTGCTGAGACTGACCATCAGTCTGTGGCTCTCTCCCTCCGCTGAGACTGACCCTCAGTCTGCTGCTCTCTCCCTCCGCAGAGACTGACCCTCAGTCTGCTGCTCTCTCCCTCTGCTGAGACTGACCCTCAGTCTGCTGCTCTCTCCCTCTGCTGAGACTGACCCTCAGTCTGCTGCTCTCTCCCTCCGCTGAGACTGACCATCAGTCTGCTGCTCTCTCCCTCTGCTGAGACTGACCATCAGTCTGCTGCTCTCTCCCTCTGCTGAGACTGACCCTCAGTCTGCTGCTCTCTCCCTCTGCTGAGACTGACCCTCAGTCTGCTGCTCTCTCCCTCTGCTGAGACTGACCCTCAGTCTGCTGCTCTCTCCCTCTGCTGAGACTGACCCTCAGTCTGCTGCTCTCTCGCTCTGCTGAGACTGACCCTCAGTCTGCTGCTCTCTCCCTCCGCTGAGACTGACCCTCAGTCTGCTGCTCTCTCCCTCTGCTGAGACTGACCCTCAGTCTGCTGCTCTCTCCCTCCACTGAGACTGACCCTCAGTCTGCTGCTCTCTCCCTCCACTGAGACTGACCCTCAGTCTGCTGCTCTCTCCCTCCGCTGAGACTGACCATCAGTCTGCTGCTCTCTCCCTCTGCTGAGACTGACCATCAGTCTGCTGCTCTCTCCCTCCGCTGAGACTGACCCTCAGTCTGCTGCTCTCTCCCTCCGCTGAGACTGACCCTCAGTCTGCTGCTCTCTCCCTCTGCTGAGACTGACCCTCAGTCTGCTGCTCTCTCCCTCTGCTGAGACTGACCCTCAGTCTGCTGCTCTCTCCCTCCGCTGAGACTGACCCTCAGTCTGCTGCTCTCTCCCTCTGCTGAGACTGACCCTCAGTCTGCTGCTCTCTCCCTCTGCTGAGACTGACCCTCAGTCTGCTGCTCTCTCCCTCCACTGAGACGGACCCTCAGTCTGCTGCTCTCTCCCTCCACTGAGACTGACCATCAGTCTGCTGCTCTCTCCCTCCGCTGAGACTGACCATCAGTCTGCTGCTCTCTCCCTCTGCTGAGACTGACCATCAGTCTGCTGCTCTCTCCCTCCGCTGAGACTGACCATCAGTCTGCTGCTCTCTCCCTCTGCTGAGACTGACCCTCAGTCTGCTGCTCTCTCCCTCTGCTGAGACTGACCCTCAGTCTGCTGCTCTCTCCCTCTGCTGAGACTGACCCTCAGTCTGCTGCTCTCTCCCTCTGCTGAGACTGACCCTCAGTCTGCTGACCCTCAGTCTCTCCCTCCGCTGAGACTGACCATCAGTCTGCTGCTCTCTCCCTCCGCTGAGACTGACCATCAGTCTGCTGCTCTCTCCTCTGCTGAGACTGAAAATCAGTCTGCTGCTCTCTCCCTCTGCTGAGACTGACCCTCAGTCTGCTGCTCTCTCCCTCTGCTGAGACTGACCCTCAGTCTGCTGCTCTCTCCCTCTGCTGAGACTGACCATCAGTCTGCTGCTCTCTCCCTCTGCTGAGACTGACCATCAGTCTGCTGCTCTCTCCCTCCGCTGAGACTGACCATCAGTCTGCTGCTCTCTCCCTCTGCTGAGACTGACCCTCAGTCTGCTGCTCTCTCCCTCTGCTGAGACTGACCCTCAGTCTGCTGCTCTCTCCCTCTGCTGAGACTGACCCTCAGTCTGCTGCTCTCTCCCTCTGCTGAGACTGACCCTCAGTCTGCTGCTCTCTCCCTCTGCTGAGACTGACCCTCAGTCTGCTGCTCTCTCCCTCTGCTGAGACTGACCCTCAGTCTGCTGCTCTCTCCCTCCGCTGAGACGGACCCTCAGTCTGCTGCTCTCTCCCTCCACTGAGACTGACCATCAGTCTGCTGCTCTCTCCCTCCGCTGAGACTGACCATCAGTCTGCTGCTCTCTCCCTCCGCTGAGACTGACCATCAGTCTGCTGCTCTCTCCCTCCGCTGAGACTGACCATCAGTCTGCTGCTCTCTCCCTCCGCTGAGACTGACCATCAGTCTGCTGCTCTCTCCCTCTGCTGAGACTGAAAATCAGTCTGCTGCTCTCTCCCTCTGCTGAGACTGACCCTCAGTCTGCTGCTCTCTCCCTCTGCTGAGACTGACCCTCAGTCTGCTGCTCTCTCCCTCTGCTGAGACTGACCCTCAGTCTGCTGCTCTCTCCCTCTGCTGAGACTGACCCTCAGTCTGCTGCTCTCTCCCTCTGCTGAGACTGACCATCAGTCTGCTGCTCTCTCCCTCCGCCGAGACTGACCCTCAGTCTGCTGCTCTCTCCCTCCGCTGAGACTGACCATCAGTCTGCTGCTCTCTCGCTCTGCTGAGACTGACCCTCAGTCTGCTGCTCTCTCGCTCCGCTGAGACTGACCCTCAGTCTGCTGCTCTCTCCCTCCGCTGAGACTGACCCTCAGTCTGCTGCTCTCTCCCTCTGCTGAGACTGACCCTCAGTCTGCTGCTCTCTCCCTCTGCTGAGACTGACCCTCAGTCTGCTGCTCTCTCCCTCCGCTGAGACTGACCCTCAGTCTGCTGCTCTCTCCCTCTGCTGAGACTGACCCTCAGTCTGCTGCTCTCTCCCTCCGCTGAGACTGACCCTCAGTCTGCTGCTCTCTACCTCTGCTGAGACTGACCCTCAGTCTGCTGCTCTCTCCCTCTGCTGAGACTGACCCTCAGTCTGCTGCTCTCTCCCTCCGCTGAGACTGACCCTCAGTCTGCTGCTCTCTCCCTCTGCTGAGACTGACCCTCAGTCTGCTGCTCTCTCCCTCTGCTGAGACTGACCCTCAGTCTGCTGCTCTCTCCCTCCGCTGAGACTGACCCTCAGTCTGCTGCTCTCTCCCTCTGCTGAGAGTGACCCTCAGTCTGCTGCTCTCTCCCTCTGCTGAGACTGACCCTCAGTCTGCTGCTCTCTCCCTCTGCTGAGACTGACCCTCAGTCTGCTGCTCTCTCCCTCTGCTGAGACTGACCCTCAGTCTGCTGCTCTCTCCCTCTGCTGAGACTGACCCTCAGTCTGCTGCTCTCTCCCTCCGCTGAGACTGACCCTCAGTCTGCTGCTCTCTCCCTCTGCTGAGGCTGACCCTCAGTCTGCTGCTCTCTCCCTCCGCTGAGACTGACCCTCAGATCAGCCCAGTAAAATAAAAATAAAAAGCAAATTATTTAAATGTCTGCTCACTCAGCTGTGCCTCACAAGTAATACAACAGCAGATCTATTACCGGTGTGATCATATAGCCCCAAATGTTTTAATATTAAAAAAAAAATTATGTCCCAAACTACAATGCATTGGCAGGGCAATTCAAGCAAAACCAGTATGCGGTGATAATGTATTGGGCCTGTAGCTTACTGCACAAACCTCATTGTTACAGTACTGTTTTTAATTGGTTAATGTTTCAAAGGCTTATATTTTAAGTCATGTTGATAAACAGAGTGGTAGATCTCGGAAGGCAGAGTGATTCTGACTCAAAGGTTGGTGACGGCTTCTCTAACATCATTGTGTGTGTCAAAGGAACAGACCTTTTAGTATACATTTGTTATCAGTTCAACAGCAAGCTCTCTTGCTCCCTCTCTTTCCTCTCTCACACACACTTTCTCATTCTCTATCTCTTTTCTTAACTCTGCCTCTGTGTCTCTGGTGTGAATTCCCAGAGTTGTTCTAACCCAGGCCCTTCCTACATTAATGTTAGTCTTCCGGTCCACTGAGCTGCCTGTTCCTATTCCGGTCGGGAATGTTGCCCAGTCACTGTGGGAATGCCTCTACACTCTACAGTTGAAGAGACGTGTGTGTGTGTGTGTGTGTGTGTGTGTGTGTGTGTGTGTGTAAGAGACGTCTGTCCCAATTCCCATCACATCCCAGTGGACTGGGCAGGAGGGCTAAATAAATGTCCCAGCCTCGTCTCCACGCTACAGGCAGGGATATCATTAGTGAGGTGTGGGGCGTGTCTGGGTGTGTCTTCTCTTCATAGTGTTTATCATCAGCCCATAACCAGGAGATGTATAATGCTCTATATATTCTCTCTTCTTAAACACTTACTCTATTCCAAAGAGCGAGAGGGGATCATTTCATCTGTCCAAATAACTAGAATCAGCGTTTGATGTGTGAAGTTGTAATGATCCCGTGGTTGTTCATTAACAACACTCTGATAGTGTTTCTGTGGGGAACAGCAGCAGTAGTGTTGACCTTCTGACTGTTTCCTTCCATTGCTGCTGTTTTTCACACTGACTGAAAATATGCTACGTTTTTCTTAAACTGTACAGGACATTTACCCAAATGGACATTATTTTCAGTCTCTGTTCCTCTCTCTCTTTCTTCCTCTCATTCAGTCTCTCTCTTCCTCTGTTATCTCATCCTGTTCTCCTAGTGAAGCTAATCCTGACTACATTTCAAGAGCCCTCTTCTGTCTTTTTCCTCCCTCTCTTTTTAGTCTTCTGTCGTTCCTGAAGTGGCACTAATCTCCCCCTCTCCCTGTCTCTTCTCCTCGTTCCCCCTCCCTCCTTTTTATGATCTGTCGACTGGAGCAAAACTAATCTAGGCTTCATCCACTACCATGTCTTTCTCTCTCTCTCCTTCCATCCCCAGGTTTCCCACCCTCGCTCTCTCCTTCCATCCCCATGTTTCCCACCCTCTCTCTCTCTCCCTCTCTCTCCTTCCATCCCCATGTTTCCCACCCTCTCTCTCTCTCCTTCCATCCCCATGTTTCCCACCCTCTCTCTCTCTCCTTCCATCCCCATGTTTCCCACCCTCTCTCTCTCTCCTTCCATCCCCATGTTTCCCCCTCTCTCTCTCCTTCCATCCCCATGTTTCCTACCCTCTCTCTCTCCTTCCATCCCCATGTTTCCCACCCTCTCTCTCTCCTTCCATCCCCATGTTTCCCACCCTCTCTCTCTCTCCTTCCATCCCCATGTTTCCCACCTCTCTCTCTCTCCTTCCATCCCCATGTTTCCCACCCTCTCTCTCTCTCCTTCCATCCCCATGTTTCCCACCCTCTCTCTCCTTCCAGCCCCATGTTTCCCACCCTCTCTCTCCTTCCAGCCCCATGTTTCCCACCCTCTCTCTCCTTCCAGCCCCATGTTTCCCACCCCTCTCTCCTTCCAGCCCCATGTTTCCCACCCTCTCTCTCCTTCCATCCCCATGTTACCCACCCTCTCTCTCTCCTTCCATCCCCATGTTTCCCACCCTCTCTCTCCTTCCATCCCCATGTTTCCCACCCTCTCTCTCTCCTTCCATCCCCATGTTTCCTACCCTCTCTCTCCTTCCATCCTCATGTTTCCCACCCTCTCTCTCCTTCCATCCCCATGTTTCCTACCCTCTCTCTCTCCTTCCATCCCCATGTTTCCCACCCTCTCTCTCCTTCCATCCCCATGTTTCCCACCCTCTCTCTCTCCTTCCATCCCCATGTTTTCTACTCTCTCTCTCTCCTTCCATCCCCATGTTTCCCACCCTCTCTCTCTCCTTCCATCCCCATGTTTCCCACCCTCTCTCTCTCCTTCCATCCCCATGTTTCCCACCCTCTCTCTCTCCTTCCATCCCCATGTTTCCCACCCTCTCTCTCTCCTTCCATCCTCATGTTTCCCACCCTCTCTCTCTCATTCTATCCCCATGTTTCCTACCCTCTCTCTCTCCTTCCATCCTCATGTTTCCCACCCTCTCTCTCACCTTCCATCCCCATGTTTCCCACCCTCTCTCTCTCCTTCCATCCCCATGTTTCCCACCCTCTCTCTCTCCTTCCATCCCCATGTTTCCCACCCTCTCTCTCTCCTTCCATCCCCATGTTTCCTAACCTCTCTCTCTCCTTCCATCCCCATGTTTCCCACCCTCTCTCTCTCTCCTTCCATCCCCATGTTTTCTACTCTCTCTCTCTCCTTCCATCCCCATGTTTCCCACTCTCTCTCTCCTTCCATCCCCATGTTTCCTACTCTCTCTCTCTCCTTCCATCCCCATGTTTCCCACTCTCTCTCTCCTTCCATCCCCATGTTTCCCACCCTCTCTCTCCTTCCATCCCCATGTTTCCACCCCTCTCTCTCTCCTTCCATCCCCATTTTCCCACCCTCTCCCCTCCTTCCATCCCCATGTTTCCTACCCTCTCTCCTCCTTCCATCCCCATGTTTCCCACCCTCTCTCTCCTTCCATCCCCATGTTTCCCACCCTCTCTCTCTCCTTCCATCCCCATTTTTCCCACCCTCTCCCCTCCTTCCATCCCCATGTTTCCCACCCTCTCTCTCTCCTTCCATCCCCATGTTTCCCACCCTCTCTCTCTCCTTCCATCCCCATGTTTCCCACCCTCTCTCTCCTTCCATCCCCATGTTTCCCACCCTCTCTCTCCTTCCATCCCCATGTTTCCCACCCTCTCTCTCTCCTTCCATCCCCATGTTTCCCCTCTCTCTCTCCTTCCATCCCCATGTTTCCCACCCTCTCTCTCTCCTTCCATCCCCATGTTTCCCACCCTCCCTCCTTCCATCCCCATGTTTCCCACCCTCTCCTTCCTTCCATCCCCATGTTTCCTACCCTCTCTCTCTCCTTCCATCCCCATGTTTCCTACCCTCTCTCTCTCCTTCCATCCCCATGTTTCCCACCCTCTCTCTCTCCTTCCATCCCCATGTTTCCCACCCTCTCTCTCTCCTTCCATCCCCATGTTTCCCACCCTCTCTCTCTCTCCTTCCATCCCCATGTTTCCCACCCTCTCTCTCTCCTTCCATCCCCATGTTTCCTACTCTCTCTCTCTCCTTCCATCCCCATGTTTCCCACTCTCTCTCTCTCCTTCCATCCCCATGTTTCCCACCCTCTCTCTCCTTCCATCCCCATGTTTCCCACCCTCTCTCTCCTTCCATCCCCATGTTTCCCACCCTCCTCTCTCTCCTTCCATCCCCATGTTTCCCACCCTCTCTCTCCTTCCATCCCCATGTTTCCCACCCTCTCTCTCTCCTTCCATCCCCATGTTTCCCACCCTCTCTCTCCTTCCATCCCCATGTTTCCCACCTCTCTCTCTCCTTCCATCCCCATGTTTTCCCACCATCCCCATGTTTCTCTCTCCTTCCATCCCCATGTTTCCCACTCTCTCTCTCCTTCCATCCCCATGTTTCCCACCCCTCTCTCTCCTTCCATCCCCATGTTTCCCACCCTCTCTCTCTCCTTCCATCCCCATGTTTCCACCCTCTCTCTCTCTCCTTCCATCCCCATGTTTCCCCACCCCTCTCTCTCCTTCCATCCCCATGTTTCCCACCCTCTCTCTCTCCTTCCATCCCCATGTTTCCCACCCTCTCTCTCTCCTTCCATCCCCATGTTTCCCACCCTCTCTCTCTCCTTCCATCCCCATGTTTCCCACCCCTCTCTCTCTCCTTCCATCCCCATGTTTCCCACCCCTCTCTCTCCTTCCATCCTCATGTTTCCACTCTCTCTCTCCTTCCATCCCCATGTTTCCACCCTCTCTCTCTCCTTCCATCCCCATGTTTCCCACCCTCTCTCTCCTTCCATCCCCATGTTTCCCACCCTCTCTCTCTCCTTCCATCCCCATGTTTCCCACCTCTCTCTCTCCTTCCATCCCCATGTTTCCCACCCTCTCTCTCTCCTTCCATCCCCATGTTTCCCACCCCTCTCTCTCCTTCCATCCCCATGTTTCCACCCTCTCTCTCTCCTTCCATCCCCATGTTTCCTACCCTCTCTCTCTCCTTCCATCCCCATGTTTCCCACCCTCTCTCTCTCCTTCCATCCCCATGTTTCCCACCCCTCTCTCTCTCTTCCATCCCCATGTTTCCTACCTCTCTCTCTCCTTCCATCCCCATGTTTCCCACCCTCTCTCTCTCCTTCCATCCCCATGTTTCCCACCCTCTCTTCCATCCCCATGTTTCTCTCTCTTCCATCCCCATGTTTCCCACTCTCTCTCTCCTTCCATCCCCATGTTTCCACCCTCTCTCTCTCCTTCCATCCCCATGTTTCCTACCCTCTCTCTCTCCTTCCATCCCCATGTTTCCCACCCTCTCTCTCCTTCCATCCCCATGTTTCCTTCCATCCCTTCCATCCCCATGTTTCCTACTCTCTCTCTCTCCTTCCATCCCCATGTTTCCTCTCTCTCTCTTCCATCTTTCCTCCTTCCATCCCCATGTTTCCTACTCTCTCTTCTCCTTCCATCCCCATGTTTCCACTCTCTCTCCTTCCATCCCCATGTTCCCACCCTCTCTCTCTCTCCTTCCATCCCCATGTTTCCCACCTCTCTCTCTCTCCTTCCATCCCCATGTTTCCACCCTCTCTCTCTCTCCTTCCATCCCCATGTTTTCCTCTCTCTCTCCTTCCATCCCCATGTTTCCCACCCTCTCTCTCTCTCCTTCCATCCCCATGTTTCCCACCCTCTCTCTCTCCTTCCATCCCCATGTTTCCTACCCTCTCTCTCTCCTTCCATCCCCATGTTTCCCACTCTCTCTCTCTCCTTCCATCCCCATGTTTCCCACCCTCTCTCTCTCCTTCCATCCCCATGTTTCCCACCCTCCTCTCTTCCATCCCCATGTTTCCTACCCTCCTCTCTCCTTCCATCCCCATGTTTTCTCCTTCCATCCCCATGTTACCCACCCTCTCTCTCTCTCCTTCCATCCCCATGTTTCCCACCCTCTCTCTCTCCTTCCATCCCCATGTTTCCCACCCTCTCTCTCTCCTTCCATCCCCATGTTTCCCACCTCTCTCTCTCTCCTTCCATCCCCATGTTTCCCACCCTCTCTCTCTCCTTCCATCCCCATGTTTCCCACCCCTCTCTCTCTCCTTCCATCCCCATGTTTCCCACCCTCTCTCTCTCTCCTTCCATCCCCATGTTTCCCACCCTCTCTCTCTCTCCTTCCATCCCCATGTTTCCCACCCTCTCTCTCCTTCCATCCCCATGTTTCCCACCCTCTCTCTCCTTCCATCCCCATGTTTCCCACCCTCTCTCTCTCCTTCCATCCCCATGTTTCCCACCCTCTCTCTCTCCTTCCATCCCCATGTTTCCCACCCTCTCTCTCTCCTTCCATCCCCATGTTTCCTACCCTCTCTCCCTCCTTCCATCCCCATGTTTCCCACCCTCTCTCTCTCCATCCCCCATGTTTCCCACCCTCTCTCTCCTCCCATCCCCATGTTTCCCACCC
The DNA here is from genome assembly GCF_023373465.1 of Oncorhynchus keta. Lineage (NCBI taxonomy): Eukaryota > Metazoa > Chordata > Actinopteri > Salmoniformes > Salmonidae > Oncorhynchus > Oncorhynchus keta. The sequence continues at coordinate 80,265,447 of NC_068454.1, forward strand.
TCCTTCATCCCCATCCCCATGTTTCCATGTTTCCTCTCTCTCCCTCCTTCCATCCCCATGTTTCCCACCCTCTCTCTCCTTCCATCCCCATGTTTCCCACCCTCTCTCTCTCCTTCCATACCCATTTTTCCCACCCTCTCCCCCTCCTTCCATCCCCATGTTTCCCACCCTCTCTCTCTCCTTCCATCCCCATGTTTCCTACCCTCTCTCTCTCCTTCCATCCCCATGTTTCCTACCCTCTCTCCCTCTCTACCTATCTGACTCTGCTCCCTCCATCCCTCCAACATTTTCTTTGTCTTTTCTATCTCTCCTCTGTATCTCTCCATCTCCTCTCTGGCCATTTATTTACCAAGTCTCCCTCTTTTATTTTGTCCTCTATCTCTGTCATGCAGGGGCTGTTCTGTAAATGTGTTGGGATGAGGATACACGAGGAGAGAGCAGGATGAGACTGAGATGGAAGAGAGGAGAGATGAAAAGTTTCTCTGTCTCTCTGTCCATTAGTGGTGCAGCTGTTGTTGTGCTCCCTGCAGCAACGCCTCACTCTCTCTCTGGTTCCTTTCTGTAGAGGTTCCCTTTTATCTAACAGGTAGTGTGGCACATACAGTGTGTGTGAGGGCCCAGCGATGGCAGCTCCTGTCCTTTAGCCACAGCCTGTCTCTGGGTGCTCAGGATGCTTTATTTCAACTGTCTCGGTCTCTCTGTGTCTCTCTCTGTCTCTCTCTCTCTCTCTCTCTGTCTGCATGTCCATTAGTTGTTGTTTAGTGCAGCTGTTGTGCTCCCTGCAGCAACGCCTCACTCTCTCTCTGGTTCCTTCCTGTAGAGGTTCCCTTTTATCTGACAGCCAGCATGGCAGTGTGGCACATACAGTGTGTGTGAGGACCCAGCGATGGCCGTTCCCGTCCTTTAGCCACAGTCTCTCTCTGGCTGCTCTGGATGCTTTCATCTCTACGACTGTCTCTACCTCTATCTCTACGACTGTCTCTACCTCTATCTCTACGACTGTCTCTACCTCTATCTCTACGACTGTCTCTACCTCTATCTCTACGACTGTCTCTACCTCTATCTCTACGACTGTCTCTACCTCTATCTCTACGACTGTCTCTACCTCTATCTCTATGACTGTCTCTACGGCTACCTCTATCTCTATGACTGTCTCTACGGCTACCTCTATCTCTATGACTGTCTCTACGGCTATCTCTATCTCTATGACTGTCTCTACGGCTATCTCTATCTCTGACTTTTTCTACGTCTGTTACTACGACTGTCTCTATGACTGTCTCTACGGCTATCTCTATCTCTACGACTGTCTCTACAGCTATCTCTATCTCTGACTTTTTCTACGTCTGTTACTACGACTGTCTCTATGACTGTCTCTACGGCTATCTCTATCTCTACGACTGTCTCTACAGCTATCTCTATCTCTGACTTTTTCTACGTCTGTTACTACGACTGTCTCTATGACTGTCTCTACGGCTATCTCTATCTCTACGACTGTCTCTACAGCTATCTCTATCTCTGACTTTTTCTACGTCTGTTACTACGACTGTCTCTATGACTGTCTCTACGGCTATCTCTATCTCTATGACTGTCTCTACAGCTATCTCTATCTCTGACTTTTTCTACGTCTGTTACTACGTCTGTTACTACGACTGTCTCTACGACTGTCTCTACGGCTATCTCTACGACTGTCTCTACGACTGTCTCTACGACTGTCTCTACGACTGTCTCTACGGCTATCTCTACGACTGTCTCTACGACTATCTCTGCAACGGTCTCTTTCCCTGCAACGGTCTCTTTCCCTGCAACGGTCTCTTTCCCTGCAACGGTCTCTTTCCCTGCAACGGTCTCTTTCCCTGCAACGGTCTCTTTCCCTGCAACGGTCTCTTTCCCTGCAACGGTCTCTTTCCCTGCAACGGTCTCGCTCTCTACAACTGTCTCACTCTATTTCTCTACAACTGTCTCACTATCCTGTCTTTTTCAAACAACAAACCGTGCTCTGAATGTTCTTTTCAGGTGGCCATTCCCTGTAGTTGGGAATGAGCACTCACAAACACACACGGGGATCTGAAGGACAGAGCGGTAACAGAGGGTCCATCAGGTACACTGTCATTGTACCAAGGTCACCCATTCTGTGGTGGCATCTTCTTCTCTCCTGTGTCATTGTGTGTGTGTTTATCCACTCAAATTAACCAGCACTCTCCTGTGTGCGTGTGTCACAGGCCAACTTTTTCTCTAACTAAAATGAACTAAAACAGCCGTAAAGAGAGCACGGCAGGTAGGACACAGTTGCACGTGACACAGGAAGCTCCTAAGGTCTGTGCTGGGATTAATTAGTCACTTTATCTATGTTCCTCTCTCCCTGTTGATGTCTATTTATTGAATTCAATTCTCTTTGGATATCTTGGTTCTGCAGACTGCTGAATGACATTGTAAATGAACAGAAAGTCTAACTTTGACTCTACAGTAAATTTGACACTACTGAAGTGTCCTGGTGAAAAGTGTCCCCTACCCACTCTAGTAGAGCGGTGTCACGGCAAAAAGCACCCTTCCCCTATTCTGCTGTGCTAGAACGGGGTTGCATCAGACGCAACCTTCAAAATCCACATCACCAGAGTGGTGTCACGCTGAAACAGCTCCCCCTGCTGCTCCGCCTTTCTTTCCTCCTTTCCCCCTCAATCTTCCGCTATCTTCCTCTACTTACCTTTCAATGAAGACAACTTCTCCAAACACGAAGTCTGCTGTTGTTCCCCACCCGTCTCTCTCATTCTCTTTCCTTCTCTCTCTTTCCCGCTGTGTGAAGCCATTATAGACCTTCTCCTCTCTCTAATTGATTTTCCCTTTCTCCTACTCTCCTCTTTTTCTCCCTCCCTCTCTCCCCTGCTGTGACCAGTCCATCTCGGTCATTTCAGGTTGCCGTCCCCTCTCTGGTCTTTCACCTTTTTTTCCAACTTTTTTTTTCTTTTTCTATTTTGAATACCTTTGTGCCCCCAGCCCACCCTTCCGAACACACACACACACACTCGCTCACACACACACACCGCTCGTCTACCTCTCTCTCCGACTTCCAGCACAACACTGAAGGACGAACTTTGACCAACTTCCTACCGTGATTCTATTTTTCGGCGAGCAGGTTTGGAATGTTTTCCGCCCAGGAAGATGGCTCCCGACCTCTAGTCACTGTGTTCCTAAAATGGCGGCGCGGGGAAGGAGAGGTGGAGTCACGGAATGGTGTCTCTCTGCAGTTCTCTGTCTGGAGACACACATGCATGCTCACATCCACTCACACAGTGGGTCTCTCTCTGCAGTGCAGTGCTTTCCTGAGACGCATGCGACCATGGCAGCCATTTTGGGGTAGAGTTACGGTAACCAATACAGAACAGCTATCTACAGCACGCATGTAGTCATTCACGCATGTAGTCAGTCACACATGTAGTCATTCACACAAATGTACCTAATCATGTACAACAGCAATACACAGATAATAACTTTGGTATTTCCACCATTTAGATGCAGTTTGAGTAGTTGAAAAGCTTTTTATTTCTCATTTTAACATTCTGTCATAAAGAACGTATGTTGAACTTAATATCTCAAGAGGCCAAATAAAGTATCCGGGTTGACCACTTCATCTTAAATCAGACATAAATCCCCTTGTGACATGGGGAATGCAAGCTTGTTCTGTACCACAGGGAAGGGCAATTGAATGTAAGCTTCACAAAATAATGGAATTGTGAAAACGTCTTGCCTGTATGTCTCTGGGTAACAGGGTTGATGTGTTGTGCTCCACCTGCTCAGTTTTCCACCACAAAACACCAGAAAATGGCCGAAGGAGTAGAACCAGCTCACCTGCTTTTACACCAGGATTTTACTATTAATGTTCAATATCTGTATTTAAAAAGGAATAGTTTCACCAGCATCTTATTATAATATTAAAACGAGTTCAGTTCACGTAACATGATTGACCTTAAAATGAGGGACAGGTTTATTTTTTTACCTTAAAATGAAGCACTTAAATATTACTCTTAAGAAATGACTTTGTTAAAGCAACAAAATAACTAGGGCCTTACAATGATGGTGAAAATGGAGATATGTTGGGATTAAGTGGGTTAAATCTTCCTAGAATTCAGAGGATGCACAGAGGGACACGTTAAAATGCTGAATGTTGGTACTTTAGTCTTTGTTAAAGGTGATCGCTCCTCTGGTACTTTAGTCTTTGTTAAAGGTGATCGCTCCTCTGGTACTTTAGTCTTTGTTAAAGGTGATCCCTCCTGGTACTTTAGTCTTTGTTAAAGGTGATCGCTCCTCTGGTACTTTAGCCTTTGTTAAAGGTGATCGCTCCTCTATTTCCTGGTTGCTTCAGAGATTTGCTTTCAATGTGAGTGACAGATCTGTAACTCGCATTTCTATGTGACTTTGGTTGGGTCACCCAAAAAGTGCCATATTGCAGCTTTAATATAAAGATCTGATTTATTGAATTTTCTATGTGGACTATATTAATGGACACTTCAGTTAATATATCCGGCTTTTAATATTCAATATTTGTGCACAATTTCTGCTTGAAATATCAAAGGGAGGAAAAGGCACTCATCTCGTAGAACGATCTATTCATTATCAGTGAACAAAAAATTATATTACGTTTTTCAATTATTTTACGCATATATGTATTTTTTTTTTGTCATTGACGATTCAACATTTAATTGTTTATGCAGACTTTGAGTGTTCTTCTTGAAACGGCAGTATAGTTTGGTAAAGTATTACGTTTAATAAACCGGTCTAATCACGCAGAGTCATTTTAAAGTCAGCTATTGATGTAGGCATTAGGTCAATGCGTACATTTCAAAATCACTTAATGCTCTTTAATTTATTTATTTAGTCTTTGAGTATGCATTTGTTTGTTGCCTTTGATGTAAATAGTTTGGTATGTTCTGTTGATTGTATTTGGAGAATTACCTGATAAAACCTCTGCTTTATTTCAGCTGTTTTTATCCACTCAATGTGGACATGAAAGATTGGATTAATAGAACCCTGCTACTTTTACTTTACTGTTTTATAATTATTAACTAATGTTACAAAACAGAATAAGGAACAGAAGTGATGTGTTCTGTAACTTTCATAGTTTTGATGCTTTGGACACAAAATGCCCTTTCCACATTTTCTTCTGCTTAACGACACACACACACACACACACACACACACACACACACACACACAGACACAGACACAGACACAGACACAGACACAGACACAGACACACCACACACCACACACAGTGAGAGGCCCGATCACAGCATGTAATTTAATGCTTCGTTAACTCTTCCATAGTTATTTCTTCAGAATATGAGAGGTTTGTTAAGCCCCTCCCTCATCAACATGGGAGCCTCTTTGACTTGTTATACAACCCTGACTATAGACATAACAGAATATAACACCTATAGATACCTTAGTCAAGCCCTAATAACACACACAGAAAATTATCTCCAAGCTAAGTATTCGATCAGTGAGCCATCTTGTGAAAAACACGTCTTAGACATCAGGGTTCTGCTGATGTACACAATTCATTGTAGGAAAACAGTCAACTGGATAACAGTTTCATTACAACGATCTCCTGCACATGTTCTGCTCATTTTCTTCCTAAACCTTTCCCTTGTTCTCTCTCTCTCTTCACTATCAGTCTTTTCTTCTTTTTGCTCTTTCTGGTATTGTAGCATTCTCTCGCCCTCTTGCCCCTCTCCACCTTGCTTTGCCCTCCAGCACCCATCCCACCCCTCTCTAACTCCCTCCAGTCCTCCATTATTCCCTTTTAGTCAGCCCCCCTGCTGAGGGAGTGACACCCAGACACAAACACCCCTCCCTCCTCCACCTCTCTTTCTCTCCGCCTGACCTTCTTACAATCTTTCCTTCCCTCCCTTCTTTTCTCCGTCTGTTTTTCTCCCAGGTCTTTTCCACCTCCACCCTTTAATTTCCTCTCCTATGTCCTCTTCTGTTTCTCTCTGTCATTCTGAATTTAGCTGCCTTCTTTCTTTTTCTCTTTTCCCTTTCTCTCTCTTATTCCTCAACTCTCTCTCTTATTCCTCATCTCTCTCTCTTATTCCTCATCTCTCTCTCTTATTCCTCATCTCTCTCTCTTATTCCTCATCTCTCTCTTTTATTCCTCATCTCTCTCCCTTATTCCTCATCTCTCTCCTTATTCCTCATCTCTCTCTCTTATTCCTCATCTCTCTCTTTTATTCCTCATCTCTCTCCCTTATTCCTCATCTCTCTCCCTTATTCCTCATCTCTCTCCCTTATTCCTCATCTCTCTCCCTTATTCCTCAACTCTCTCTCTCTTATTCCTCATCTCTCTCTCTTATTCCTCATCTCTCTCTTTTATTCCTCATCTCTCTCTCTTATTCCTCATCTCTCTCTCTTATTCCTCATCTCTCTCTCTTATTCCTCATCTCTCTCTCTTATTCCTCATCTCTCTCTCTTATTCCTCATCTCTCTCTCTTATTCCTCATCTCTCTCTCTTATTCCTCATCTCTCTCTCTCTTATTCCTCATCTCTCTCTCTTATTCCTCATTTCTCTCTCTTATTCCTCATCTCTCTCTCTTACTCCTCATCTCTCTCTCTTATTCCTCATCTCTCTCTCTCTTACTCCTCATCTCTCTCTCTCTTACTCCTCATCTCTCTCTCTTACTCCTCATCTCTCTCTCTCTTACTCCTCTCTCTCTCTCTCTTATTCCTCATCTCTCTCTCTCTTATTCCTCATCTCTCTCTCTCTTATTCCTCATCTCTCTCTCTCTTATTCCTCATCTCTCTCTCTCTTATTCCTCATCTCTCTCTCTCTTATTCCTCATCTCTCTCTCTCTTATTCCTCATCTCTCTCTCTCTTATTCCTCATCTCTCTCTCTCTTATTCCTCATCTCTCTCTCTCTTATTCCTCATCTCTCTCTCTTATTCCTCATCTCTCTCTCTTATTCCTCATCTCTCTCTCTTACTCCTCATCTCTCTCTCTCTTACTCCTCATCTCTCTCTCTCTTACTCCTCATCTCTCTCTCTCTTATTCCTCATCTCTCTCTTATTCCTCATCTCTCTCTCTCTTATTCCTCATCTCTCTCTCTCTTATTCCTCATCTCTCTCTCTCTTATTCCTCATCTCTCTCTCTCTTATTCCTCATCTCTCTCTCTCTTATTCCTCATCTCTCTCTCTCTTATTCCTCATCTCTCTCTCTTATTCCTCATCTCTCTCTCTCTTATTCCTCATCTCTCTCTCTCTTATTCCTCATCTCTCTCTCTCTTATTCCTCATCTCTCTCTCTTATTCCTCATCTCTCTCTCTTATTCCTCATCTCTCTCTCTTATTCCTCATCTCTCTCCCTTATTCCTCATCTCTCTCCCTTATTCCTCATCTCTCTCCCTTATTCCTCATCTCTCTCTCTTATTCCTCATCTCTCTCTCTTATTCCTCATCTCTCTCTTATTCCTCATCTCTCTCTCTTATTCCTCATCTCTCTCTCTTATTCCTCATCTCTCTCTCTTATTCCTCATCTCTCTCTCTTATTCCTCATCTCTCTCTCTTATTCCTCATCTCTCTCTCTTATTCCTCATCTCTCTCTCTTATTCCTCATCTCTCTCTTTCCTCATCTCTCTCTCTCTTATTCCTCATCTCTCTCTCTCTTATTCCTCATCTCTCTCTCTCTTATTCCTCATCTCTCTCTCTTATTCCTCATCTCTCTCTCTCTTATTCCTCATCTCTCTCTCTTATTCCTCATCTCTCTCTCTTATTCCTCATCTCTCTCTCTTATTCCTCATCTCTCTCTCTTATTCCTCATCTCTCTCTCTCTTATTCCTCATCTCTCTCTTATTCCTCATCTCTCTCTTTTATTCCTCATCTCTCTCCCTTATTCCTCATCTCTCTCTCTTATTCCTCATCTCTCTCTCTTATTCCTCATCTCTCTCTCTTATTCCTCATCTCTCTCTTTTATTCCTCATCTCTCTCTCTTATTCCTCATCTCTCTCTCTTATTCCTCATCTCTCTCTCTTATTCCTCATCTCTCTCTCTTATTCCTCATCTCTCTCTCTTATTCCTCATCTCTCTCTCTTATTCCTCATCTCTCTCTCTTATTCCTCATCTCTCTCTCTTATTCCTCATCTCTCTCTCTTATTCCTCATCTCTCTCTCTTATTCCTCATCTCTCTCTCTCTTACTCCTCATCTCTCTCTCTCTTATTCCTCATCTCTCTCTCTCTTATTCCTCATCTCTCTTATTCCTCATCTCTCTTATTCCTCATCTCTCTTATTCCTCATCTCTCTCTCTCTTATTCCTCATCTCTCTTATTCCTCATCTCTCTTATTCCTCATCTCTCTTATTCCTCATCTCTCTCTCTCTTATTCCTCATCTCTCTCTCTCTTATTCCTCATCTCTCTCTCTCTTATTCCTCATCTCTCTCTCTTATTCCTCATCTCTCTCTCTCTCTTATTCCTCATCTCTCTCTCTCTTACTCCTCATCTCTCTCTCTCTTATTCCTCATCTCTCTCTCTTATTCCTCATCTCTCTCTTATTCCTCATCTCTCTATTATTCCTAATCTCTATCTATTATTCCTCATCTCTCTTATTCCTCATCTCTCTCTCTCTTATTCCTCATCTCTCTCTCTCTTATTCCTCATCTCTCTCTCTCTTATTCCTCATCTCTCTCTCTCTTATTCCTCATCTCTCTCTCTCTTATTCCTCATCTCTCTCTCTCTTATTCCTCATCTCATCTCTCTTCTCCTCATCTCTTTCTCTCTTATTCCTCATCTCTCTCTCTTATTCCTCATCTCTCTCTCTTATTCCTCATCTCTCTTATTCCTCATCTCTCTCTTATTCCTCATCTCTCTCTCTTATTCCTCATCTCTCTCTCTCTTATTCCTCATCTCTCTCTCTCTTATTCCTCACTCTCTCTCTTATTTATTCCTCATCTCTCTCTCTCTCTTATTTCATCTCTCTCTCTCTTTCCTCATCTCTCTCTTATTCCTCATCTCTCTCTCTCTTATTCCTCATCTCTCTCTCTCTTATTCCTCATCTCTCTCTCTTATTCCTCATCTCTCTCTCTTATTCCTCATCTCTCTCTTATTCCTCATCTCTTCTCTCTTATTCCTCATCATCTCTCTCTTATTCCTCATCTCTCTCTTATTCCTCATCTCTCTCTCTCTTATTCCTCATCTCTCTCTCTCTTATTCCTCATCTCTCTCTCTTATTCCTCATCTCTCTCTTATTCTAATCTCTCTCTTATTCTCATCTCTCTCTCTCTTATTCCTCATCTCTCTCTCTCTTATTCCTCATCTCTCTCTCTCTTATTCCTCATCTCTCTCTCTCCTATTCCTCATCTCTCTCTCTCCTATTCCTCATCTCTCTCTCTCTTCTTATTCCTCATCTCTCTCTCTCTTATTCCTCATCTCTCTCTCTCTTATTCCTCATCTCTCTCTTATTCCTCATCTCTCTCTCTCTTATTCCTCATCTCTCTCTCTCTCTTATTCCTCATCTCTCTCTCTCTTATTCCTCATCTCTCTCTCTCTTATTCCTCATCTCTCTCTCTCTTATTCCTCATCTCTCTCTCTTATTCCTCATCTCTCTCTCTCTTACTCCTCATCTCTCTCTCTCTTATTCCTCATCTCTCTCTCTCTTACTCCTCATCTCTCTCTCTCTCCTCATCTCTCCTCATCTCTCTCTCTCTTACTCCTCATCTCTCTCTCTCTTACTCCTCATCTCTCTCTCTCTTATTCCTCATCTCTCTCTCTTATTCCTCATCTCTCTCTCTTATTCCTCATCTCTCTCTCTCTTATTCTCTCTCTTATTCCTCATCTCTCTCTTATTCCTCATCTCTCTCTCTCTTATTCCTCATCTCTCTCTCTCTTATTCCTCATCTCTATTCCTCATCTCTCTTATTCCTCTCTCTCTCTCTTATTCCTCATCTCTCTTATTCCTCATCTCTCTTATTCCTCATCTCTCTCTCTCTCTTATTCCTCATCTCTCTCTCTCTTATTCCTCACCTCTCTCTTATTCCTCATCTCTCTCTCTTATTCCTCATCTCTCTCTCTTATTCCTCATCTCTCTCTCTCTCTTATTCCTCATCTCTCTCTCTCTCTTACTCCTCATCTCTCTCTCTCTCTTACTCCTCATCTCTCTCTCTCTTACTCCTCATCTCTCTCTCTCTTACTCCTCATCTCTCTCTCTTATTCCTCATCTCTCTCTCTTATTCCTCATCTCTCTCTTATTCCTCATCTCTCTATTATTCCTTATCTCTATCTATTATTCCTCATCTCTATCTATTATTCCTCATCTCTCTCTATTATTCCTCATCTCTCTCTCTTATTCCTCATCTCTCTCTCTTATTCCTCATCTCTCTCTTACTCCTCATCTCTCTCTCTCTCTTACTCCTCATCTCTCTCTTACTCCTCAACTCTCTCTCTCTTACTCCTCAACTCTCTCTCTCTTATTCCTCATCTCTCTCTCTCTTATTCCTCATCTCTCTCTCTTATTCCTCATCTCTCTCTCTTACTCCTCATCTCTCTCTCTTACTCCTCATCTCTCTCTCTCTTATTCCTCAACTCTCTCTCTCTTATTCCTCAACTCTCTCTCTCTTATTCCTCATCTCTCTCTCTTATTCCTCAACTCTCTCTCTCTTATTCCTCATCTCTCTCTCTTATTCCTCATCTCTCTCTTATTCCTCATCTCTCTCTCTTATTCCTCATCTCTCTCTCTTATTCCTCATCTCTCTCTCTTATTCCTCATCTCTCTCTCTCACTTCTTCTTATTCTTCATCAATTTAATTTTACTCCTTGGCTCAACATTATCTTCCTCCCGACTCACTTTCTTCGCTTGTTTTTCATTCAACCTTTAAGAAAATTTGCATTGGGGACATATTTTAGGGTTGTGCAGTCAGTAGTCATTTTTCATGGCATTTGGCTGTGAGTAATGGTAAACCCTCCCCTAGTCATTTTTCTGTTTGTTTTTTTGTTTCATGCAAGTAAGGCTGTAGTTTTTGGGAAACTTGAAAATGACTTGAATAATGAACTTTATTTTTATGTCCTGCTCTCTCCCTTTCTTCCCCTCGCTTAGCAACCGTAGGGTCCAAGCAGGAACAAGGTGAGATACAACTGCACTCTGTGTGTGTGTGTGTGTGTGTGTGTGTGTGTGTGTGTGTGTGTGTGTGTGTGTGTGTGTGTGTGTGTGTGTGTGCGTTCGTTCATGTGGTATGCTACGCATGCACAGGATGTTCTTTGGTATTGATGAACTGCTAATTCTCTGACTCTCTCTCAGGTACTCCAGCTCTTCACAGTGATGTGTGTTCAATGAGGACAGTTCCTCTTTCTCTCCTCCTCCTCCTTGTCCCACTCTTGAACTTCCTCTCTATCTAACATCCCTCTATTCAAGCTGACCTCCTGAGTATCTACCATGCCCACTGTAGATGGCCTGCCTCACCCACTCAGTCCTTACTTTAAACTATCCACACCTCATAGGGAGGTCAAGTCTTCATTTCAGACCCTCAAATGACTGCAATAGGGTAAACTTCAACACTACACACACTCCAACTACACACACTCCAACACATCACCTCTGTCTTTTCTGGGGTGGCACTAATCTTTCTCTTCTTGGCCTCCTCTTTTCTCTCTGTCCACTCTCTCCTCGTTCCCCCTCTTCCATCCCTCGCTCCTGACTAAGCTCCCTTTGAAACAAACTGACACTAATCTACCATCAAAGCTCTCATTCTTCATTTCCCACCTTTATCCACTCCATCCTGTAGACTCCATCTCTCTCTGTCTCTCTGTCTCTCTGTCTCTCTCTCTGTCTCTCTCTCTGTCTCTCTCTCTGTCTCTCTCTCTGTCTCTCTCTCTGTCTCTCTCTCTGTCTCTGTGTGTGTGAACATAATGTGCCAGCTGAGCCAACGTGGATCATCCAGACGTTGTTCTGTTAAATTACTACGGAGAGGACCAGACTTGGAGTTTACTGCTTCTGAACAGAACCATGTTTTTGAGTTAACGTCATTGGATTTGAAAGTCCAACTGTTAAACACAGTAACACCAAATGTTGACCAAACTTTATTTAAAAAGTTAACCAGTGACGACACTGCCTAAACCAGGAAATGCTGTGTGAGTGGGACCCTGGGAATGATGAACTGGAATATTGTAACTGGTCTGCTACGCCCTCTACTGGGATCATACTGGTTAGACTGGTCCAACTGGGCTGTAACACCTGACACTCTGTGGGAGTAATCTGACCATATCTGGAATTAACTGGACTGTGCCTGTTGGTTTACCGCACCAACCAGGTGTGCAGGTACAGTACTTAGACTGTCTGCTGAGCACTTAACCAGGCGAGGACCTCTACCTATGAGAAGAGGCCCAAAGCTGGTGTTTGTTTGAATAGAGGTTTTTGTTTTAGTGCAGTAAAGATTCTGCTTTAGGTGTTTCAGTTAAATATTGATGTTTTGTAGAGGTCCTGTAATGTTGGCATCCATTTTGATTATTTGAAACATCCTGAAAAAATCTACATTTTTACATGGCTGAACTTTTTTTATACAAATGTTTACAGGTCTAGATTAACTCCAATTGTTGTTGTTTATAGTGCTATCAAGAATAACTAAAGCACTTTAGTACAGGTTAGCCATGTATTTTTCTTTAAGTTATAAAACGTAAATTTTTTCATTAAACAAATAGCATTTAAAAAATGCCATTTTATTATCAAAGCAATTTAAATTAATACATTTTATTTTGATTGTCATATCTTTTATCTGTTGGTTAGATATGATTTCATGTTCCATTCACAAAACTAATATATCACTAAATTACATTTACAGTAGAAGCGTGTTACAAATATCACAAACCGAACAAATATACATGTTTTATTTTCAAAAGTGAGAGATTTAACTGAAATTATTCTTATTAATTTAATCCCACAAAAACGAGTGTATATTTAATTAAATTCATAATTCTGATAAATTACTTATCATAATCCAACAATTAATCATTCTTAAATACAGGCTATTCGGGGATGCAGTTTTTCACACATTCTGATGTTGTCTTTGGTAACAGCATTTAGTAAACAATGTTTTCTTTCCGAAATAAATATGTTGACCTATAGTTATGCCTGTAAGCACTTACTCAGAGAGATGAGTCTGTAGTATTACTTTACACACACATTTGGATAACAATATACTACGCAGGTTATTCAGGAATATAATGATTATTCCAGGGGTTTAAACACTCATGTCTGGAACCTTGTTGTATAAAGCTGGTGCTCCCAGATGTTGTTTTTTTTGTTTTCACATTTTAGTGAAGTATGAAACATCTTCTATGAAGAGCCAACTGCAAACAGCCCTTTTATACAAGGTGAGATGACAAAATAAAGATGATTGCAATAAGAAATGTTGAAATTTCTCAACTTTGCTATTTGTGGTTTTTCGCAGTTTATTTGTCTTCCTTCTTGTTTCTTTGTTTTACTACAGGAAGTTCTATAATCGAGACGAATTTAGACAGTGTATATACACACACACACACACACACACACACACACACACACACACACACACAATTACACACCTTTATTTATGGAATACAAACATATGTTCAATGCACAGGATTATGTTCGTTGTGAGACCTCTGAGGCTCCAGATGACCTTGTGGTTTGAAAGGCCATTGTAACCTGAGAAAACCAATGGAATATTGATCTGAGCTTATATTTGATGTACAGTCGGCAGAACCCCGATAAGACCAAGACATTGCATACTCCTGGGAGTAATTCTCCTTCATACATCATAGCTCATACAGTATATGTACAGTAGTTATTTATATTCCTATCAAGACCGATATGCAACAATGAATACAATAATATCAGCATTTGTTTAAGATCCACTTACATCTAAATAACCTGTATGTTTGTGCAGTTGGGCCACGACCATTAGACCTGATGACATGTTTCTGTACCTGAGCTTATCTTGCTAATGTCGCCATGACATCACTTACAAGCGTGATCAGGGATTTCTGTTGGAAATACTGTTTTTGCCTATGTTTGAAAAAACATTTGTAGGTTTTAAATTATAGCCCCAGACATCCAATATCCCTGGATATGATGGCTGATGTCTCTTATTTCATGGTTTATAATCTCATCTGATGTGTATTTATTATGGATCCCCATGAGTTCCTTCCAAGGCAGCAGCTACTCTTCCTGGGGTCCAACAACATTAATGCAGTTATATACGATTAAGCAATAAGGCCCAAGGAGGTGTGCTATATGGCCAATATACCACAGCTAAGGGCTGTTATTATGCACGACGCAACGCGGGCCCTAAGCTGGCCATATACCACAAACCACCGAGGTGCCTTATTGATATTATAAACTGGTTACCAATGTAATTACAGCAGTAAAAATACATATTTTGTTGTACCTATGGTATATGGTCTGATATACCATGGGTGTCATTACAAATATTACATGACATTACATTTTATAACACCCAATACATTTAGTGTGTTCCCTCAGGCCCCTGATGTCTGTCACAGATAATACATTATCTTTAGGTCTGGTTCTGGGTTTCACTATAATACATTATCTTTAGGTCTGGTTCTGGGTTTGACTATTAATACATGATCTTTAGGTCTGGTTCTGGGTTTCACTATAATACATGATCTTTAGGTCTGGTTCTGGGTTTGACTATTAATACATGATCTTTAGGTCTGGTTCTGGGTTTGACTATTAATACATTATCTTTAGGTCTGGTTCTGGGTTTCACTATAATACATGATCTTTAGGTCTGGTTCTGGGTTTGACTATTAATACATGATCTTTAGGTCTGGTTCTGGGTTTGACTATTAATACATTATCTTTAGGTCTGGTTCTGGGTTTGACTATTAATACATTATCTTTAGGTCTGGTTCTGGGCTTGACTATTAATACATGATCTTTAGGTCTGGTTCTGGGTTTCACTATAATACATGATCTTCAGGTCTGGTTCTGGGTTTGACTATTAATACATGATCTTTAGGTCTGGTTCTGGGTTTGACTATTAATACATTATCTTTAGGTCTGGTTCTGGGTTTCACTATAATACATGATCTTTAGGTCTGGTTCTGGGTTTGACTATTAATACATTATCTTTAGGTCTGGTTCTGGGCTTGACTATTAATACATGATCTTTAGGTCTGGTTCTGGGTTTCACTATAATACATGATCTTCAGGTCTGGTTCTGGGTTTCACTATTAATACATGATCTTTAGGTCTGGTTCTGGGTTTCACTATAATACATGATCTTCAGGTCTGGTTCTGGGTTTCACTATAATACATAATCTATAGGATTGGTTCTGGGTTTGACCATAATTCACTGTCCTGGGTTTGTGGCCCGGTGGCAAAGGGATCGTTTTATCTGTGGTAATACTAAGCCCAGAGTCTTCTCTGAATTTAAAGAGTACCGTTGCTACAGTTGGCAATTCCTTTTCATTCCATGTGTATCAGACAACACCGTCTGAAGTACCACACACTGGTTATCTTAGTTGTATCATTAATCTTGTATTGTAAATTCTTCAGGCATAAGGCAAGTAGAGTTTGGGTGAGGGGGACAGTCATGCTTTAACCATATCATGTCACAACAAAGACTTGTGGGACCTAAAGTATGATCGGCAATTGGAAGCAACTTTGACCAGTTGGTAAAGTCACGAGAAAGCACTTCCCTTAAAAATGTGAATCCAATAGGGTCGTGTGATTTAGGAGATGGTTTAGAACATTTTATGGACAAAAGGGCTTCTTCCAAGAAGTTTCTCTTAATCTTTGTTGGGATGTCCAATGTAACAAGATAAGGCAAACTCTGTAACGGTTCAGCTCGGTTCTTTTCTTTCATTGAGAACTGAAGGTACATTTGTAGACAACTTTCTAGTATTTTAGCAAATATCGTCCCTTCATTGGCTGTCATTTCTGAAGCTTTGTGTTCTTTATTATATGTCTGCTTTAAGCGTTCGGTTGTTTTCAGGTCAGGTTCTGTACCAAGTGTTGGTTGTCCAGAGCCAGTCAGAGATTCTATTGCCATTACTATCTCAGACCCAGATAGTTTTCCTGTTTTGTCATTGTATTGCTCCTCCGGTAACGTTGTCAGAACCTCTGTATTTCTCCATTCTAGTGTGGAGGGAGTGGAACTGTCTGCTTTGGCAGGAAGGTAGAACTCCAGAATAACTGGTTTGTGATCAGAAACACGTTTTGTTCCTTCCACCTCACAGATATCATGGATTCTACAGCTGTGAGTAATATTATGTGTCCCTTTGAATTCTGGCACAGAGAACATGTCTAACCTAGATTCCGTGATCTGAGGTTCTCCGGACTCTGAGGTTTTAGTCTTTTTAGAGTAAGTGACGTCATTTGAATTAGGGTTCTGTATTCTCCATATGTCCACTAGGTTCAGAGAGGAGGTGAATTTCTGAAGATAAACTCTAAATGCTTTGTGCTGATGATTATCTGACGTGCCACTCTTGTTAATTTTAGGGTCTAGCACTGTGTTGAAATCCCCTCCTACCACCAAGGTTCCTGTTGCAGTGTTTTTAAGATACTGACCCAGTCTCTTCAGGATTGTGTGGTCATCTTTGTGATTATAGACATTCACGAGTGAAGAGTTGACCATACAGTCGACAGAACAGTACAATGTAGCCCCCAGCGTAGTCTTCATCATGGCAGATATACTCAGTCTGTTATGGTATCTTTAATCAGTATGGCTACTCCTTTGCTTCTTGAATCAAATACAGTAAAGAATGATTTCCAACCAGCCACTTTCCTTAAGAGTTTCACATCCTTAGGTCCAACGTGTGTCTCCTGTAGAAACGCTACAGAAGAGTTTATATCCTCCAGCTGGTCTAGTACATCTTTCAGTTTCAGGTGTTTATCTGAGGATTGTCTGCGGGGTTTGATACCACAGGTGTTCCAGGTGATAAAGTGAAGAAGAGTAGATCCTGATAAGGGTAGACTCAGATCGGCCTCTGTCTCTGCTGATGATTCCAATGAATTCATTTAAATTGTTGAGTGTTTTATGAGTGATGGTTGAGGTTGGACTTGCTCTTTGTCAGACCACTGACGTAGGTTGTTCAACACCCTCTGCACAACATTACGAAAGGAAAACGTTGAAGGGCGAAATCATGGGGAGGAGAATGAGGTGATGTAATGTTGACATGCTATTGGGTCGATCGAGCCGTATGTTTATCCAGTAGATTGTATGAAAACCTTCCTCCAACGCTCTTGTTTAAACAAGCAAATGGAGTAGATAAAGACAGAGCCACACAGTTAATTGACACTCAGCAGCTAAATCAGAATGTATCATTCAAGTTACCATTTAATACAGTATACAAATGTACAGTAAGCTAGCATTCTCTGGACAAAGAGGCCAGTATTTTAAGTAAATATTTTTATATCTATATATTCACGGAAACATGTTAAATGAAATCCACAAATAACAAATCTCTCTCTCTCTCAATAAGACCATACTGTTTTTAACATAAACTTTCTCCATTTCTACAGAATAGTAACAAAATAGCACTTGTGATTTGTCTTTAGTCTCCTAATGCATAGACCAATCTTCTTTTTTAAACCCAGCCTAACTGTTTGGTCAAAAACTCTATAACACATTATCAATATGATCTTAAAGTATGTGTGCCTACCCCTAAATAGCCTGTTTCTCTAACCCAGTGAAGGACTCACCTGAGTTGTTGATCCAGGTGTCCTCCCTGCTGTGCTGTATGACCTGTGATACCCAGTGAAGGACTCACCTGAGTTGTTGATCCAGGTGTCCTCCCTGCCGTGCTGTATGACCTGTG
Source organism: Oncorhynchus keta (assembly GCF_023373465.1). Taxonomy (NCBI): domain Eukaryota; kingdom Metazoa; phylum Chordata; class Actinopteri; order Salmoniformes; family Salmonidae; genus Oncorhynchus; species Oncorhynchus keta. Next base: position 80,283,242 of record NC_068454.1, read on the forward strand.
ATACCCAGTGAAGGACTCACCTGAGTTGTTGATCCAGGTGTCCTCCCTGCTGTGCTGTATGACCTGTGATACCCAGTGAAGGACTCACCTGAGTTGTTGATCCAGGTGTCCTCCCTGTGCTGTATGACCTGATACCCAGTGAAGGACTCACCTGAGTTGTTGATCCAGGTGTCCTCCCTGCCCTGTATGAGTGACCCAGTGGCCTCACCTGAGTTGTTGATCCAGGTGTCCTCCCTGCTGTGCTGTATGACCTGTGATACCCAGTGAAGGACTCACCTGAGTTGTTGATCCAGGTGTCCTCCCTGCTGTGCTGTATGACCTGTGATACCCAGTGAAGGACTCACCTGAGTTGTTGATCCAGGTGTCCTCCCTGCTGTGCTGTATGACCTGTGATACCCAGTGAAGGACTCACCTGAGTTGTTGATCCAGGTGTCCTCCCTGCTGTGCTGTATGACCTGTGATACCCAGTGAAGGACTCACCTGAGTTGTTGATCCAGGTGTCCTCCCTGCTGTGCTGTATGACCTGTGATACCCAGTGAAGGACTCACCTGAGTTGTTGATCCAGGTGTCCTCCCCCTGCCGTGCTGTATGACCTGTGATACCCAGTGAAGGACTCACCTGAGTTGTTGATCCAGGTGTCCTCCCTGCCGTGCTGTATGACCTGTGATACCCAGTGAAGGACTCACCTGAGTTGTTGATCCAGGTGTCCTCCCTGCTGTGCTGTATGACCTGTGATACCCAGTGAAGGACTCACCTGAGTTGTTGATCCAGGTGTCCTCCCTGCTGTGCTGTATGACCTGTGATACCCAGTGAAGGACTCACCTGAGTTGTTGATCCAGGTGTCCTCCCTGCTGTGCTGTATGACCTGTGATACCCAGTGAAGGACTCACCTGAGTTGTTGATCCAGGTGTCCTCCCTGCTGTGCTGTATGACCTGTGATACCCAGTGAAGGACTCACCTGAGTTGTTGATCCAGGTGTCCTCCCTGCTGTGCTGTATGACCTGTGATACCCAGTGAAGGACTCACCTGAGTTGTTGATCCAGGTGTCCTCCCTGCTGTGCTGTATGACCTGTGATACCCAGTGAAGGACTCACCTGAGTTGTTGATCCAGGTGTCCTCCCTGCTGTGCTGTATGACCTGTGATACCCAGTGAAGGACTCACCTGAGTTGTTGATCCAGGTGTCCTCCCTGCTGTGCTGTATGACCTGTGATACCCAGTGAAGGACTCACCTGAGTTGTTGATCCAGGTGTCCTCCCTGCTGTGCTGTATGACCTGTGATACCCAGTGAAGGACTCACCTGAGTTGTTGATCCAGGTGTCCTCCCTGCTGTGCTGTATGACCTGTGATACCCAGTGAAGGACTCACCTGAGTTGTTGATCCAGGTGTCCTCCCTGCCGTGCTGTATGACCTGTGATACCCAGTGAAGGACTCACCTGAGTTGTTGATCCAGGTGTCCTCCCTGCTGTGCTGTATGACCTGTGATACCCAGTGAAGGACTCACCTGAGTTGTTGATCCAGGTGTCCTCCCTGCTGTGCTGTATGACCTGTGATACCCAGTGAAGGACTCACCTGAGTTGTTGATCCAGGTGTCCTCCCTGCTGTGCTGTATGACCTGTGATACCCAGTGAAGGACCACCTGAGTTGTTGATCCAGGTGTCCTCCCTGCTGTGCTGTATGACCTGTGATACCCAGTGAAGGACTCACCTGAGTTGTTGATCCAGGTGTCCTCCCTGCTGTGCTGTATGACCTGTGATACCCAGTGAAGGACTCACCTGAGTTGTTGATCCAGGTGTCCTCCCTGAAGGACTCACCGTGCTGTATGACCTGTGATACCCAGTGAAGGACTCACCTGAGTTGTTGATCCAGGTGTCCTCCCTGCCAGGTGTGCTGTATGACCTGTGATACCCAGTGAAGGACTCACCTGAGTTGTTGATCCAGGTGTCCTCCCTGCCGTGCTGTATGACCTGTGATGAAGGACCCAGTGAAGGACTAACCTGAGTTGTTGATCCAGGTGTCCTCCCTGCCGTGCTGTATGACCCGTGATACCCAGTGAAGGACTCACCTGAGTTGTTGATCCAGGTGTCCTCCCTGCTGTGCTGTATGACCTGTGATACCCAGTGAAGGACTCACCTGAGTTGTTGATCCAGGTGTCCTCCCTGCCGTGCTGTATGACCCGTGATACCCAGTGAAGGACTCACCTGAGTTGTTGATCCAGGTGTCCTCCCTGCCGTGCTGTATGACCTGTGATACCCAGTGAAGGACTCACCTGAGTTGTTGATCCAGGTGTCCTCACCCCTGTCCTCCCCGTGCTGTATGACCTGTGATACCCAGTGAAGGACTCACCTGAGTTGTTGATCCAGGTGTCCTCCCTGTCCTCCCTGCTGTGCTGTATGACCTGTGATACCCAGTGAAGGACTCACCTGAGTTGTTGATCCAGGTGTCCTCCCCTGCCGTGCTGTATGACCTGTGATACCCAGTGAAGGACTCACCTGAGTTGTTGATCCAGGTGTCCTCCCTGCTGTGCTGTATGACCTGTGATACCCAGTGAAGGACTCACCTGAGTTGTTGATCCAGGTGTCCTCCCTGCCGTGCTGTATGACCTGTGATACCCAGTGAAGGACTCACCTGAGTTGTTGATCCAGGTGTCCTCCCTGCTGTGCTGTATGACCTGTGATACCCAGTGAAGGACTCACCTGAGTTGTTGATCCAGGTGTCCTCCCTGCTGTGCTGTATGACCTGTGATACCCAGTGAAGGACTCACCTGAGTTGTTGATCCAGGTGTCCTCCCTGCCGTGCTGTATGACCTGTGATACCCAGTGAAGGACTCACCTGAGTTGTTGATCCAGGTGTCCTCCCTGCCGTGCTGTATGACCTGTGATACCCAGTGAAGGACTCACCTGAGTTGTTGATCCAGGTGTCCTCCCTGCTGTGCTGTATGACCTGTGATACCCAGTGAAGGACTCACCTGAGTTGTTGATCCAGGTGTCCTCCCTGCCGTGCTGTATGACCTGTGATACCCAGTGAAGGACTCACCTGAGTTGTTGATCCAGGTGTCCTCCCTGCTGTGCTGTATGACCTGTGATACCCAGTGAAGGACTCACCTGAGTTGTTGATCCAGGTGTCCTCCCTGCCGTGCTGTATGACCTGTGATACCCAGTGAAGGACTCACCTGAGTTGTTGATCCAGGTGTCCTCCCTGCCGTGCTGTATGACCTGTGATACCCAGTGAAGGACTCACCTGAGTTGTTGATCCAGGTGTCCTCCCTGCTGTGCTGTATGACCTGTGATACCCAGTGAAGGACTCACCTGAGTTGTTGATCCAGGTGTCCTCCCTGCTGTGCTGTATGACCTGTGATACCCAGTGAAGGACTCACCTGAGTTGTTGATCCAGGTGTCCTCCCTGTCCTGTGCTGTATGACCTGTGATACCCAGTGAAGGACTCACCTGAGTTGTTGATCCAGGTGTCCTCCCTGCTGTGCTGTATGACCTGTGATACCCAGTGAAGGACTCACCTGAGTTGTTGATCCAGGTGTCCTCCCTGCCGTGCTGTATGACCTGTGATACCCAGTGAAGGACTCACCTGAGTTGTTGATCCAGGTGTCCTCCCTGCTGTGCTGTATGACCTGTGATACCCAGTGAAGGACTCACCTGAGTTGTTGATCCAGGTGTCCAGGTGTCCTCCCTGCTGTGCTGTATGACCTGTGATACCCAGTGAAGGACTCACCTGAGTTGTTGATCCAGGTGTCCTCCCTGCCGTGCTGTATGACCTGTGATACCCAGTGAAGGACTCACCTGAGTTGTTGATCCAGGTGTCCTCCCTGCCGTGCTGTATGACCCTGTGATACCCAGTGAAGGACTCACCTGAGTTGTTGATCCAGGTGTCCTCCCTGCCGTGCTGTATGACCTGTGATACCCAGTGAAGGACTCACCTGAGTTGTTGATCCAGGTGTCCTCCCTGCTGTGCTGTATGTGTGATACCCTGTATGACCTGTGATACCCAGTGAAGGACTCACCTGAGTTGTTGATCCAGGTGTCCTCCCTGCTGTGCTGTATGACCTGTGATACCCAGTGAAGGACTCACCTGAGTTGTTGATCCAGGTGTCCTCCCTGACCTGTGCTGTATGACCTGTGATACCCAGTGAAGGACTCACCTGAGTTGTTGATCCAGGTGTCCTCCCTGCTGTGCTGTATGACCTGTGATACCCAGTGAAGGACTCACCTGAGTTGTTGATCCAGGTGTCCTCCCTGCCGTGCTGTATGACCTGTGATACCCAGTGAAGGACTCACCTGAGTTGTTGATCCAGGTGTCCTCCCTGCCGTGCTGTATGACCCGTGATACCCAGTGAAGGACTCACCTGAGTTGTTGATCCAGGTGTCCTCCCTGCTGTGCTGTATGACCTGTGATACCCAGTGAAGGACTCACCTGAGTTGTTGATCCAGGTGTCCTCCCTGCTGTGCTGTATGACCTGTGATACCCAGTGAAGGACTCACCTGAGTTGTTGATCCAGGTGTCCTCCCTGCTGTGCTGTATGACCTGTGATACCCAGTGAAGGACTCACCTGAGTTGTTGATCCAGGTGTCCTCCCTGCTGTGCTGTATGACCTGTGATACCCAGTGAAGGACTCACCTGAGTTGTTGATCCAGGTGTCCTCCCTGCCGTGCTGTATGACCTGTGATACCCAGTGAAGGACTCACCTGAGTTGTTGATCCAGGTGTCCTCCCTGCTGTGCTGTATGACCTGTGATACCCAGTGAAGGACTCACCTGAGTTGTTGATCCAGGTGTCCTCCCTGCTGTGCTGTATGACCTGTGATACCCAGTGAAGGACTCACCTGAGTTGTTGATCACCAGGTGTCCTCCCTGCTGTGCTGTATGACCTGTGATACCCAGTGAAGGACTCACCTGAGTTGTTGATCCAGGTGTCCTCCCTGCCGTGCTGTATGACCTGTGATACCCAGTGAAGGACTCACCTGAGTTGTTGATCCAGGTGTCCTCCCTGCCGTGCTGTATGACCTGTGATACCCAGTGAAGGACTCACCTGAGTTGTTGATCCAGGTGTCCTCCCTGCCGTGCTGTATGACCCGTGATACTCAGGTGAGTCTCTTTAAATATTGAAAGGTTGTGTGCAACCATATAATCCTCTACACCCACTTCTGTGTCATCCGATACTTTGTATTGTTAACTGTTAAAGCTCCATTATAGTCATTTGTGTGTCTTTGTTGCATCTTACATGCTTAATGGGCAGACAGATGTGTTGTAATGATTTTAGTTAAGTTTGTTTCCAGAGAAAATGGCAAAACATTCTTTGAACACAAGTTCAGTGATATTTGTATTCAATGAGTTGTATAGATGTGGATAAAGTGTCATACATGTTACAAACACATACAGGCATTATACAGGTATTACTGAATCATGTATGATTCACGAATGAACCTTTTCATGTGAACACTTAAGGACAAATGACATTATATTCCTACATGTTTAGTGATGGCAGGGCAGGATGTACTAGATAACTGGGTTATGATCTTCATTATGATTCAATTAACATTCTTGAGGTCATTTATATAACTTCCCAAAGCTCTCATGTGTTTCTACATATCTTCTACATTTCAGTTTAATTATTGAATGGGAATTTTGTTTCACTTCCTGAATTGACTGCCTTCAATTCAAATGGACTCCGACCCTGCAATCCACCTAGTTGCTTTTGCTGCTGCTACTGTATTCCTAACACCAATCCTTTCAGATCTGCACAAGTGGATAGGAATCCATTTTCCAAAGGTGGGAACATGGATGTCTGGAACCTTGTTGTATTAAAAACAAAAAACAATGTTTTAAAGGAGAGTAGGAATCCGTCTGAAGACGAAAAAGACAAGGAAATTCATGAGCACCACAATGCAGATTCCACCCATGCTCTACCAAGGTTTTCCAGCACACAGCTTTGACCTACTACAGTAGCTATGTTGGTTGATTTTAGTAGATCTGAAACCTAACCAACCTGTCTACACAGTTTGAATTACAATAGCAATATAGCTACTGTAGTAGGTCAAAGCTGTGTGCTGGAAAACCTTGGTAGAGCATGGGTAGTGGAGGTGTTTCTTCTCTGCTGTGTGACCGCTAATACTCAGGTGAGTCTATAGTTACGTAAAGGTTTTGTGCAGTCATACAAATATCCACAACAACCCATGTGTCATCATCACCTATCATTGGATGCCGGTGAAAAGACTCACGGAATGCCACCCGTAAAACAGAGCTACAAAGTACATTTGAGTTTCCATTTCCAATCCAGGTTTTGAATCACTAACTTTTGCAAATGATATCAGATGATATCAAATCAAATGTTATTTGTCACATGCGCCGAATACAACAATTAAATGCTTACTTACAAGCCCTTAACCTACCAGTTTTACAAAAAATACGTGTTAAGAAAGTATTTGCTAAATAAACTGAAGTGAAAAATGTACAGTAAATAAAAAAAGAAAAGCTAAATATATTTTGTTGATGAAGGAATTACTGCCAATGTTATCAAACAATTAGTATTTATTAAATTCCCTTTCTTGTAACATGGAAAACGTTGTTTGAATCAATCCTCAAGGTGTTTTGTCATATATCTCTTCATTGAAATGGCAGTCCTAGAAGCCTTCTTTGTTCTCTGATTCGGATGGAAAAATACTGGTAGCTGACTTTTGCGCACCAATTTCCACGCAGACACCGTGCGGGACACTTGGCAATTGTAGTCTCTTATGGTCAATCTTCCAATGATATGCCTACAAATACGTCACAATGCTGCAGACACCTTGGGGAAACGCTAGAAAGTGTCCGTTCATTCCTGTCGCATTCACAGCCATATAAGGTGATCATGGAAAACGTACCTTCAGAAATCCTGTTCATTTCCTGGTCGCTCAAACATCTTGGTTTTGCCTGAAGCTTTTGTTCTAAGGCACTCACAGTGAAAATCTTTGCAGTTCTGGAAACGTCAGTGTCTTCTTTCCAAAGAAGATTCCAATTCCAATTCCAATTCCAAGCATAGTCGAGCATCTTTTCGTGACAAAATATTGCGCTTAAAACAGGCACGTGTTTTTATCCAAAAATGAAATACTGCCCTTATAGGACTAACAGGCTAAACCTGTTAGAAGAAATGGAATCTGCAGGGTTACATTTGTCTCTGTGACTTTCCATTGTAAGGTGTAGGAGAGTTATATTCTCCTACATGAATTTCACATTTCCACAAACTTCAAAATATTCCCTTTGAAATGGTATGAAGAATATGCATATCCTTGCTTCAGGTCCTGAGCTGCAGGCAGTTCGATTTGGGTATGTCATTTTAGGAGGAAATTGAAACAAAGAGTCCGATCCTTAAGAGGTTTTAACAAACATCCACACCCACCTCTGTGTCATACCATGCTGAAGATTTGTATTATGGAATTCCACCCAACTATAAAACAGTTACATAAGAGTTTATATTTTTAATCCAGGTTTTTAATCACTAACCATTTAGTTTTGGTCATGCAAATGATATGTTGTTGAAGTAGGAATTGTTGGTGTGTCATCCCTGTGGTGCTGTATGACCAGTGATACTCAGGTGATCCAAGGTTGCATGAAGCCATAATATCATCCACACCCACCTCGGCATCATCATGTTAACTGTTAACCCTGTGAGACCCAATGTTGCAAAAATACTAAGTTTCCTAAATTACATCCTGTACTGGTTTGAAACTAAAAGATTATGTCAAACACAACCTAATACATCTACTTAGACCCAGATCTATCTCTTAGTAGTATTTGTTGTGCCACTATGATTATTGTGACATCAGTAGCCTCTGAAACATTAGAAACTGTCCTCTCGTCTGACACCTCACTGGTCCCCTACACAAGCACAGTGGGGCAAAAAAGTATTTAGTCAGCCACCAATTGTGCAAGTTCTCCCACTTAAAAAGATGAGAGGCCTGTCATTTTCATCATAGGTACACTTCAACTATAACAGACAAAATGAGGGGGAAAAATCCAGAAAATCACATTGTGGGATTTTTTATGAATTTATTTGCAAATTATGGTGGAAAATAAGTATAATCCTAATCCCTAGCTACACACAAAGTTAAATCACCTCACTCAGTCACACCTCATATGATACAATTCAAAGATCTCTCTCTCTCCCTCTTTCTCTTCTCTCCTTTCTCACTTTCATCCCCTTTAAATGTTTGACACTTTGATACTGAACATCCCATTCCCTGCGTTCTGGTTGATCAACTTTACATGCAGATCGGTTTGAGATTTGCATAGACCCAAACGTCTCGCTCTTTCTCCCTCTCTCTCTCTCTCCTCTCCAGGTGATTTCTAACAACTGATAGTCACTCAATCAGCCCATGTCAGCTAAAAAAATGTAGATTGGTAAATTAGTCTAGCGGCCATCTATCTAAACTTAGCAATCATGGTCGAATTACTGGCCAGGGGGCCCCCATTGATTTTCTTAGTCAATCTTATTCAGATATCATATTAAAAATGGGTGTGGGGGGTGTGGATTTGGGTGCGCACACCCTTGAGCAACTGCGATCCCTCATGATGAGTTCAGATTGTTTATGACCCCCACCACCATGAAACTTGCCCATCTTTTCTGGCATGGGCACTCTCACCCGACTCCTTCTCCCGAACCCCTGTCCACCCTTCTTCAGTCTTAAAAGGCAGTCAAAAGCACTTGTGGGATAGGGACTGAGGGTACTGCCTCACTCCACCTCACACGCTCCGAACCACATCAGCTGATTGGCAGATGTTCCTGACCAACCACGTGTGCAGGTATTTAGACTGTCTGCTGAGCACTTAACCGGGTAAGGCCCTCCACTAATGAGGAGAATCCTAAAATTGGTGTTTATGTTTAAATAGAGGTTTTAATTGTAGTGCAGTAAAGACTCTGTTTTAGGTTTTTCAGTAACAAATTTATGTTTTGTAGAGGTCCAGATGTGTTGAAATCCATTTTGGTTATATGAAACATTACTGAAAAAAATATCCTAATATTTACATGGCTGAACTTTTTCAATAAATGTTTACAGGTGTAGATAAAGTGTCGTTATGCTTGTAGCTCAATCATGAATATCTGAAGCTCGTTAGCACAGGTTACCCTGTATTTGTTATCATCGGTTGTTAAATAAACAAGTAGCATAAACAAATGTTATTATCAATGTAATTTAAATGCATTACTTTTATTTTCTTTATTTGTTGGTTAGATATATGACATTTAGAAATGTGTCACTTCAATGCAATTTCATTTTCCAATCACTAAAGTCATATCAGGAAACACTAAAGTTCATTTACAGTAGAAGTGTGTTACAAATATATCACAAACCTAATAAATATACATGTCTTCTTTTCAAAAGTGAGAGATTTAACTGAAATTATTATTAATTTAGTCCCACAAAAATGCTGCTTATTTGCTTACCTTAATCCAACATTAATCATTGACAATTTACCCCCATTGGCTTTTCTGTGCTGCAGTTTTCCAACATTCTAATGTCTTTTGTCACAGCATTTACAATATGTTGACTCATAGTTGTGCCTGTAAGAACTAACTCGTGAAGAGGAGTCTGTAGTATTACTTTACACACACATTCGGATAACAATATACTTTTAATTACATTTAAATCATTTTGTCTTGTCAAAGCAGGTTATTCAGTAATGTAATGATTATTCCAGGGGTTTGAACACTGATGTCTGGAACCATGTTGTATAAATCTGGTGCTCCCAGATTTTGAATTTATTACAATCAGTTCATACGAAGAATACCTTTTTGTTTCGTGTGTTTTTAGTTTTCACATTTTAGTAAAGAATGTAGCATCTTTTAAAAGAGTGAACAGCAATCTGAGCCCTTTATACAAGGTCATTGAAGTTCCTAAGGTCTCACTAGAAACATACTCCTGTGCATTGTACATAATATTATTCGGCACTGTCACACCCTGATCTGTTTCACCTGTCCTTGTCTCCACCCCCCTCCAGGTGTTGCCCATCTTCCCCATTATCTCCTGTGTATGTCTGTCTGTGCCAGTTCGTCTTGTTTGTCAAGTCAACCAGCGGTTTTGTCTCAGCGCCTGCTTTTCCCCGGTCTCTCTTTTTTGACCCTTGCCTGTCCTGACTCTGAGCCTGCCTGCCTGACCACTCTGTCTGCCCCTGACCCCAAGTCTGCCTGCCTGACCAATCTGTCTGCCCCTGACCCCAAGCCTGCCTGCCTGACCACCCTGCCTGCTGTCCTGCACCTTTGCCCGACCTCTGGTTTACTGACCCCCTGTCTGCCATTGACCTGTCTATTGCCTGCCCCTGACCTGTCTATTGCCTGACCTGTCTATTGCCTGCCCCGTCTATTGCCTGCCCCTGACCTGTCTATTGCCTGCCTCTGACCTGTCTATTGCCTGCCCCTGACCTGTCTGTTGCCTGCCCCTGACCTGTCTATTGCCTTCCCCTGACCTGTCTATTGCCTGCCCCTGACCCTGAGCCTGCCCCTGACCTGTCTATTGCCTGCCCCTGACCTGTCTATTGCCTGCCCCTGACCTGTCTATTGCCTGCCCCTGACCCTGAGCCTGCCATTGACCTGTCTATTTCCTGCCCCTGACCTGTCTATTGCCTGCCCCTGACCTGTCTATTGCCTGCCCCTGACCTGTCTATTGCCTGCCCCTGACCTGTCTATTGCCTGCCTCTGACCTGTCTATTGCCTGCCCCTGACCTGTCTGTTGCCTGCCCCTGACCTGTCTATTGCCTGCCCCTGACCTGTCTATTGCCTGCCCCTGACCCTGAGCCTGCCCCTGACCTGTCTATTGCCTGCCCCTGACCTGTCTATTGCCTGCCCCTGACCCTGAGCCTGCCATTGACCTGTCTATTTCCTGCCCCTGACCTGTCTATTGCCTGCCCCTGACCTGTCTATTGCCTGCCCCTGACCTGTCTATTGCCTGCCCCTGGCCTGTCTATTGCCTGCCCCTGACCCTGAGCCTGCCATTGACCTGTCTATTTCCTGCCCCTGACCTGTCTATTGCCTGCCCCTGACCTGTCTATTGCCTGCCCCTGACCTGTCTATTGCCTGCCCCTGGCCTGTCTATTGCCTGCCCCTGACCTGTCTATTGCCTGCCCCTGACCTGTCTATTGCCTGCCCCTGACCTGTCTATTGCCTGCCCCTGACCTGTCTATTGCCTGCCCCTGACCTGTCTATTGCCCCTGTTGGATTATTAAACTGTTGTTAATTCGACGTTGTCTGCATCTGGGTCTTACCTTCAAACCTGACAGGAAGAGCTCTGATAACATTTAACATTACATTTAAGTCATTTAGCAGACGCTCTTATCCAGAGCGACTTACAAATTGGTGCATACACCTTATGACATCCAGTGGAACAGCCACTTACAATAGTGCATCTAAATCTTTTTAGGGGGGTGAGAAGGATTACTTACCCTATCCTAGGTATTCCTTGAAGAGGTGGGGTTTCAGGTGTCTCCGGAAGGTGGTGATTGACTCCGCTGTCCTGGCGTCGTGAGGGAGTTTGTTCCACCATTGGGGGGCCAGAGCAGCGAACAGTTTTGACTGGGCTGAGCGGGAACTGTACTTCCTCAGTGGTAGGGAGGCGAGCAGGCCAGAGGTGGATGAACGCAGTGCCCTTGTTTGGGTGTAGGGCCTGATCAGAGCCTGGAGGTACTGAGGTGCCGTTCCCGTGACATTGTACACTCCTGGGAGCACTTCTCCTTCATACATCATAGGTTACCTCAAACATCTATACAGTATAATATTTAGCTACAGTAGTTATTTATATTCCTATCAAGACAGATATACAACCATGAATACAGCAATATGAACACTTATCTAAATAATCTATTTGTTTGAAAATAAATGTACAATAATATAGCTAGTAATGTATAGGACCAAGTCTAATTCCTCGTATTTGATTGTTTATGCTGAACATCACTGGTTCAACACTTCATGGATGTAGTTCCATATATGTTCCTTATATTTTAATGTTATTTTGTTTATCTCATTGTGAAGCTGAAGGCAATATCCACATTCAGAGAACAATAACAGTTTCTCATATTTTTCTAAGAACATTTAATTTGAATGTCCATCATCTACTTAACATGTTACCTTCAAACTCAGGTCAGACTCCTTTCTGATTTCAGAGAGCAGTTTGTCCACAGAACGCTGTTTCTCTTGTTCCATGTGTATCAAAAGACTCTGTCTTTGACGGCTAACACTAAGGACTGTGCCTCTAACACTAAGGACTGTGCCTCTAACACTAAGGACTGTGCCTCTAACACTAAGGACTGTGCCGGTCTTCTGGATTCTGTGCTCCAGGTACTTCAGACACAGGTGGAGTAGTGCTGGGGTGAGAGGGCATTGATGGTTTATTTATTTTTTGTGAACTGGCCTTCTTTAGACTGGTTGAGTATCTGGAGCATCAGCATTTGTGGGTTCAGGCTCAAAATGGGAAGAAACAAATAACGTTCTTCTGAAACTCCTCAGTCTATTCTTGTTCTGAGAAATGAAGGCTATTCCATGCGAGAAATTGCCAAGAAACTGAAGATCTCGTACAAGATCTCGTATCAAAAATTCTCAAATTATTATTACGTGATTGAACTACTTAATCACGTAAATATAATTAACTAGGAAGTCGGCGCACAAAGGAAAATATTCAGATTACAAAGTTATAATTATCCTAATAACTTTTCAGATATTTTCATATCTGATCAATAGTCTTCTGATTAATGAATCATTATTTACCTCATGTTAGTCTCATTCCAAACGTTGTAAATTGTTGGTTATCTGCACACAAACCACAAATCTGCACTTAGTAAATCATTTATTTACTAACTAAGTAATTCACAGAAATGCATAAACAAACAGTAGATAGTTACAAGGAAATGATAACGGCTTTACCCTAGTGGGACAAACCGGAATCGCGGCTTGTGTACAAAAGGGAAGTGGGGGTCGACTGAGAAGACAACACACAGTTGATAATTATAACAATTGAAATGCTTATCCTTTGCACATGAACGCTCACTCATTCGGGAATAATTGCAATCAATATATATACTGTATTTACGGTCAGTGTGTCGTCGGGATCTCCGTTGAAAAGTTTGTTTCTGTTGGAGAGTCTCTCTCTCTGCCGTGGTCAGAATGGATACTTCAGAGTAACATTCAGCGATGTTGTTGTAGAATTTATGTTTCGGCGGTTGTTGGTCTTCCCGTTCAATGATACCGAATTCCTAGCTGCAGACTAGTAATTCATATCAAAGACTTGTTCTTATTCTGTCGGTATCGATAGTCTAAGAGTTTAACCACATGGGATGGTTAAAAGATTCAGCAGTCTGGTCTCAAACATTGGCCCTCTCGTTATTGAGGTAAGCTGGTCTGCAACCTTTGTCCTCTCATAATTGAGAGAAACATGGTCTGTTGAGAAATTCTCAAGGTGGGGGTTTTATTCGGAAAAGCAGAAAAGGGCTGTCTCATGACGCTAAATCCTGTCTGTGTTCATGGGGGCGTGCCAGTGGCTTAAGTGAAACTTTACACAGAAATACAATTCTCTCACATTACATAATTACATAGCATCCCATAATTTCACAAATAGTTTAATCTTTCCTCATTCCTCCTGTACAGCAATTAGATGTAAACCTCATATCTGAGGCTATTATATAAACAGCGTTATGGTAATGTGGCCACACCGTCTCCCATGAGGCCATATTGTCTCTCATGAGTTTCACAAAATTGTACCAAACGGACCAGTTCGTAGCTGGATTCTTCACCGATCTTTTATACCTTCTCCAGAACATAAATGTTGTTCGGGAAATTCCTTTGTTCTCTATGAAAATTCACTCTCTCTCTATACTGTGGCCATGAGGAGATAATCTCCTCCAGGAATTTACGACCTCTCTCTGACCACAGCAGCCTGGGTGTAGGAGGTAGGGGGATTGTGCATAGAAAAGAGCTGATGCAGAGGGAGGGGTGCTCGCTGTACCCAAAGAGGGCAATGTCATGACACTAGCCAACAGTACATTTTAACTTGACATTAGGTTTATGCCGTTTTAACCCTCAATATATATACATATATATATTAAAAAAATTAAAGCCGCATTCGACTCGATTACCTAAACATACTGCTCCAATAGACAGACGCGTACTGTATGATAGACCAATCCAAACTCATCTCTCGGCATGTTCAGCCCACTTATTATCTCAGCGAATCACGGCTAGTAGGAAGTTTGCTCACTTTTTCTGTGGCTAAACCAACTAGGCTCGTAATTTAACAATTGTATTCGTATTTACAGATGGCATACTTCTTATAGCTGGGGGGCAGTAATTGAGTAGTTTGGATGAATAAGTTGCCCAAAGTAAACGGCCTGCTCCTCAGTCTCAGTTGCTAATATATGCATATTATTATTAGTATTGGATAGAAAACACTCTAAAGTTTCTAAAACTGTTTGAATGATGTCTGTGAGTATAACAGAACTCATATGGCAGGAAAAATCCTGAGGAGAAATCAAAACAGGAAGTGAGAAATCTGAGCTTGGTATGTATTCACCATAGTTCCCATTGAAATCCCCTTGAGATATGTTGCACTTCCTAGGGCTTCCACTAGATGTCAACCATCTATAGAAATTTGAATGAGACTTCTACTGTGTTGTGGGACTGAATGAGAGCAGAATGTATCATCAGGTGCCTGGCAGTCAGCCATTTTCTGATCACGCGCATTCCTCGTGGTATCCACTTGCGTTCCATTGCTCATCAAGGCACAAAAGAATACTCCGGTTGGAACTTTATTGAAGCTATATGTTAAAAACATCCTAATGATTGATTCTGTACTTAGTTTGAAATGTTTCTTCGACCTGTAATATAACTTTTTAAAGTTTTTGTCCAAAGTAACGCTGACCAGAATGAGCGTTTGGATATACAGTGGGGAGAACAAGTATTTGATACACTGACGATTTTGCAGGTTTTCCTACTTCCTACTTTCCTACAAAACATGTAGAGGTCTGTAATTCCTATCATAGGAACACTTCAACTGTGAAAGACGGAATCTAAAACAAAAATCCAGAAAATCACATTGTATGATTTAAAAAATATGTATAATTATACCCCTTTTTCGTGGTATCCAATTGTTAGTAGCACTATCTTGTCTCATCGCTACAACTCCGGCACGGGCTTGGGAGAGAGGAAGGTTGAAAGTCACGCGTCCTCCGATACACAACCCAACCAAACCGCACGGCTTCTTAACACAGCGCACATCCAACCCGGAAGCCAGCCGCACCAATGTGTCAGAGGAAACACTGCACCTGGCAACCTTGGTTAGCGCACACTTTGCCCGGCCCGCCACAGGAGTCGCTGGTGCGCGAAGAGACAAGGACATCCCTACCGGCTAAACCCTCCCTAACCCGGACGACGCGAGGCCAATTGTGCGTCGCCCCACGGACCTCCCGGTCGCGGCCGGTTACGACAGAGCCTGGGCGCAAACCCAGGGTCTCTGGTGGCACAGCTGGCGCTGCAGTTCAGTGCCCTTAACCACTGCGCCACCCGGGAGCCCCATTTATGATTTTTAAGTAATTCCTTTGCATTTTATTGCATGACATAAGTATTTGATACATCAGAAAAGCAGAACTTAAAATTTGGTACAGAAACCTTTGTTTGCAATTACAGAGATCATACGTTTCCTGTAGTTCTTGACCAGGTTTTCACACACTGCAGCAGGGATTTTGGCCCACTCCTCCATACAGACCTTCTCCAGATCCTCCAGGTTCCAGGGTTGTTGCTGGGCAATACGGACTTTCAGCTCCCTCCAAAGATTTTCTATTGGGTTCAGGTCTGGAGACTGGCTAGGCCAATCCAGGACCTTGAGATGCTTCTTACGGAGCCACTCCTTAGTTGCCCTGGCTGTGTGTTTCGGGTCGTTGTCATGCTGGAAGACCCAGCCACGACCCATCTTCAATGCTCTTACTGAGGGAAGGAGGTTGTTGGCCAAGATCTTGCGATACATGGCCCCATCCATCCTCCCCTCAATGCGGTTCAGTTGTCTTGTCTCCTTTGCAGAAAAGCATTCCCAAAGAATGATGTTTCCACCTCCATGCTTCACAGTTGGGATGGTGTTCTTGGGGTTGTACTCATTCTTCTTCTTCCTCCAAACACAGCGAGTGGAGTTTAGACCAAAAAGCTCTATTTTTGCCTCATCAGACCACATGACCTTCTCCCATTCCTCCTCTGGATCATCCAGATGGTCATTGGCAAACTTCAGACGGGCCTGGACATGCGCTGGCTTGAGCAGGGGGACCTTGCGTGCGCTACAGGATTTTAATCCATGACGGCGTAGTGTGTTACTAATGGTTTTCTTTGAGACTGTGGTCCCAGCTCTCTTCAGGTCATTGACCAGGTCCTGCCGTGTAGTTCTGAGCTGATCCCTCACCTTCCTCATGATCATTGATGCCCCACGAGGTGAGATCTTGCATGGAGCCCCAGACCGAGGGTGATTTTGCCGTCCTCTTGAACTTCTTCCATTTTCTAATAATTGCGCCAACAGTTGTTGCCTTCTAACCAAGCTGCTTGCCCATTGTCCTGTAGCCCATCCCAGCCTTGTGCAGGTCTACAATTTTATCCCTGATGTCCTTACACAGCTCTCTGGTCTTGGCCATTGTGGAGAGGTTGGAGTCTGTTTGATTGAGTGTGTGGACAGGTGTCTTTTATACAGGTAACGAGTTCAAACAGGTGCAGTTAATACAGGTAATGAGTGGAGAACAGGAGCTTTTCTTAAAGAAAAACTAACTGGTCTGTGAGAGCCGGAATTCTTACTGGTTGGTAGATGATCAAATACTTATGTCATGCAATAAAATGGTAATTAATTACTTAAAAATCATACAAAGTGATTTTCTGGATTTTTGTTTTAGATTCCGTCTCTGACAGTTGAAGTGTACCTATGATAAAAGTTACAGACCTCTACATGCTTTCTAAGTAGGAAAACCTGCAAAATTGGCAGTGTGTCAAATACTTGTTCTCCCCACTGTATATACCAAACACGCTAACAAAAGGAGGTATTTGGACATAAATAACGGACATTATCGAACAAAACAAACATTTATTGTGGACCTGGGATTCCTGGAGTGCTTTCTGATGAAGATCAAAGGTAAGGGAATATTTATTTTAATTTCTTGTTTATGTTGACGCCAACATGGCGGCTAATTCGACTATTGTTCTGAGCGCCGTCTCAGATTATTGCATGGTTTGCTTATTCTGTAAAGTTTTTTTGAAATCTGACACAGCGATTGCATTAAGGAGAGGTATATCTATAATTCCATGTGTATCATCTACATTTATGATGAGTATTTCTGTTTAATGATGTGGCTATGCAAAATCACTGGATGTTTTTGGAACTAGTGAATGTACCGCACCAATGTAAACTCATATTTTGATATAAATATGAACTTTATCAAACAAAACATACATCTATTGTGTAACATGAAGTCCTATGAGTGTCATCTGATGAAGATCATCAAAGGTTAGTGATTCATTTTATCTCTATTTGTGCTTTTTGTGACTGCTATCTTTGGCTGTGTTTATTGTCGTTTGGTGGTGACCTAATATAATTGGTTGTGGTGTTTTTGCTGTAAAGCATATTTGAAATCAGATACTGTGGTGGGATTAACAACAAGTTTACCTTTTAAAATGGTAAAAGATATGTTTGAGTAATTTTAACTATGAGATTTTTGATTTTTGAATTTGGCGCCCTGCACTTTCACTGGCTGTTGTAATATCATCCCGGTAACGGGATGTCAGCCCAAAGAGGTTTAAGGCACATGAAAGTTTACATGTTTGAGAAGGCATTTCTGCAAAAGGAAATGCATTTTGATTAAAACATTTTTTTTTATGTTCAAACAGCTCTCCTGTGAGGTCATGACTTGCGACATACGCCTAGTCTCCTGAATCGGGTCAAAAATGCCTTCATCCATACAAACATCTACCAGCACTTTGGATAGATGTCAACGATAAGACTTATGGAATGTCACCCCTAAAACAGAGCTGCATATTTCATTTGAATATCCATTTCCAATCCAGGTTTTGAATCACTACCTTTAATTTTGATCAAGCAGATGATATATGTTATTGTTGAAGTAGGAATTACCGCCAGTGTCGTGTGGAATTTCATTGTTGTTGTTGTCTTGCCTTGAGCGGTAAGCAATGTCTTCTGAGAATCGTGTATGAACACTTGAGGACAAATGAGCATACTTTTCATATAAATTCAGTGACGGTAGTGCAGGAATTACCTGATGACTGGATTATGATTCCAGAAAACATTGGCAAAACATTGAACACTTCAGTGACATTTATATACATTTATATTCAATTAGTTGTATAGATCTGGACAATGCGTCAAACATGTTACAAACCCCTACAGTTATTACTGTATAACTGATTATTTGACTTTAAAGTACTAATTAAATAGTTTTTGGGGGTATCTGTACTTTATTTTACTATTTATTTTTTGACAACCTTTGTATCTCACTACATTCCTAAAGAGAATAATGTACTTTTTACTCCATACCCCTACTCCATACACTGACATACCCTGACACCCAAAAGTACTCGTTACTATTTGAATACTTAGCAGGACAGGAAATGGTCCAATTCACGCACATATCAAGAGAACACTACTGCCTCTGATCTGGCGGACTCACTAAACACAAATGCATCATTGTAAATTATGACTGGCTATCTGTACATTTTTTAGAAAAGGAAATGGTGCCGTCTGCTTTGCTTAATATAAGGAATTTTAAATTATTTATACACTATTAATCCTGAAAACCTCTACAGGATCGGTGGGTCTCCTGCGGGACGGTTGAGCTAATGTAGGCTAATGCGATATTAGCATGAGTTTGTAAGTGTAACAGTTGTGCTTCCGTCCCTCTCCTCGCCCCTACCTGGGCGCGAACCAGGGACCCTCTGCACACATTGACAACAGTCAACCTCAAAGCATCATTACCCAACGCTCCACAAAAGCCACGGCCCTTGCAGAGCAAGGGGAACAACTACTTCAAGGTCTCAGAGCGAGTGACGTCACTGATTGAAACACTATTAGTGCGCACCCCGCTAACTAGCTAGCCATTTCACACTCACCCCCCTTTTGACCTCCTCCTTTTCCGCAGCAACCAGTGATCCAGGTCAACAGCATCAATGTAACAGTATAGCTTCCGTCCCGCTTCTCGCTGGGCTTGAACCATGTAACAGTATAGCTTCCGTCCCGCTTCTCGCTGGGCTTGAACCAGGGACCCTCTGCACAAATCAACAACAGTCACCATGAAGCACCGTTACCCATCGCTCAATAAAAGCCACAGCCCTTGCAGTGCAAGGGGACCAACTACTTCAACGTCTCAGAGCGAGTGACGTCACCGATTGAAATGCAATTAGCGCGCACCCCGCTAACTAGCTAGCCATTTCACATCGGTTACATAAGTAACAAAGACATAGACATATCTGATATTGGCAGAAAGCTTAAATTCTTGTTAATCTAACTGCACTGTCCAATTTACAGTAGCTATTTACACTGTAGCTATTTACAGCAGCTACAGTGAATGAATACCATGCTATTGTTTTTAGGAGAGTGCACAGTTATGAACTTGAAAATATATTAATAAACCAATTAGGCACATTTGGGCGGTCTTGATACAAAATTTGGAACAGAAATGCAATGGTTTATTGGATCAGTCTAAAACTTTGCACATACACTGCTTCCATCTAGTGGCCAAAATCTCAATTGTGCCTAGATTCCTAAGTCATATATTGGCCTTTCTCTTGCATTTCAAAGCTGTTACCAAAAAAAACCTGCTTATTTCTTTGTATTATCTTTTACCAGATCTAATGTGTTATATTCTCCTACATTAATTTAACATTTCCACAAACTTCAAAGTGTTTCCTTTCACATGGTATCAAGAATATGCATCCTTGCTTCAGGTCCTGAGCTACAGGCAGTTAGATTTGGGTATGTCATTTTAGGCAGAAATTGAAAAAAAGGGATCGATCCGTAAGTACATTGTAGCAATTACATTTACCAAATACTTTTAGGCTTTTACTCAAGTAGTATTTTACTGGATGACTTTAACTTTTACTTGAGTAACTTTCTATTAAGGTATCTATACTTTACTATTGTACTATACAATTTATACTATACGATTGGGTACTTTTTCCACCACTAGCTACTGATATTCAGGTGAGTCTCTAAATATTAAAGGTTGCGTGCATCTAAACAAACATCCACATGCACCCTCTGCGTCATACCAGCCCCCATCGTTAGATAGATATGACCTATGGAATCCCACCTGTAAAAACAGTTTTGGATTTCCATTGAGTTACATTTCCAATACTGGTTTTTCATCTCTACCTTTTAGTTTTGAACAAGCAAATTGAAATTTGAATTACTTCCAATGTCATCAAATAGATGACACTTTTTATTTATTAAAGTCCCATTATGGTAACCTTTAAGATACCATAATGCTCCCGAGTGATGCAGTGCCTCTTGTACTGCATCTCAGTGCAAGAGGTGTCACTGCAGTCAGTCCCTGGTTCGAATCCAGGCTGTTTCACATCCAGCTGTGATTGGGAGGATTCAATTTGTCTCTCTATTTGACTTTCCGTGGTGTGGTGTGGTGTGTGTGTGTGTGTGTGTGTGTGTGACTTTTCACATAATTAAAATAAAGTGGTGATCCTAAATTACCAAAGACAGGGAATTTGTACTAGGATTAAATGTCAGGAGTGGTGAACAACTGAGTTTAAATGTATTTGGCTAAGGTTTATGTAATCTTCCGACTTCAACTGTATATATATACAGTTTCCCACCTGCCCTGAATTACGGGTCGCCACTGGGAAAATCCTTTGAGAATTTCATGTGAACACATTACATCATGTACATACACGTTTAGTGATGGTAGAGCAGGATGTACTAGATAAGAGTTATGATCTTCATTATGATTCAATGAACTGTCTTGAGGTCATTTCTATAACTTCACAAAGTTCTGGTGTGTTTGTTCAGGTTAAGTGTGCCTTGAATTCTAAATAAATCCCAGACAGTGTCACCAGCAAAGCACCCACACACCATCACACCTCCTCCTCCGTGGGAAATACACATGTGGAGATCATCCGTTCACCCACACCACGTCTCTCAAAGACACGGCGGTTGGAACCATAAATCTCCAATTTGGACTCCAGACCAAAAGGCAAATTTCCACCGGTCTAATGTCCATTGCCCGTGTTTCTCGGCCCAAGCAAGTCTCTTCTTCTTATTGGTGTCTTTTAGTAGTGGTTTCTTTGCAGCAATTCGACCATGAAGGCCTGATTCACACTGTCTCCTCTGAACAGTTGATGTTGAGATGTGTCTGTTACTTGACCTCTGAAGCATTTATTTGGGCTGCAATTTCTGAGGCTGGTAACTCTAAAGAACTTATCCTCTGCTGCAGAGGTGACCCTGGGTCTTCATTCCTGTGTTGGTCCTCATGAGAGCCTGTTTCATCATAGCGCTTGATGGTTTTTGCAACTACACTTGAAGAAACTTTCAAAGTTCTTGAAGTTTTCCATAATCAAATAATATTTTACTGGGTAATTTTCACTTTTACTTGAGTCATTTTCTCTTCAAGGTATCTTTACTTAAATATCTATATATATATAAAGTAACCGGTCTTAAAGTAACGATGGACTGTCATTTCACTTTGCTTATTTCAGCTGTTCTTGCCATAATATGGACTTGGTCTTTTACCAAACAGGGCTATATTCTGTATAACCCCCCCCCACACACACACACACACACACACACCTTATCACAACACAACTGATTGGCTCAATCGCATTAAGAAGGAAAGAAATTCCACAAATTAACTTTAACAAGGCACACCTGTTGATTGAAAAGCATTCCAGATGACTACTTAATGAAGCTGGTTGAGAGAATGCCAAGAGTGTGCAAAGCTGTCAAGGCAAAGGGTGGCTATCTCAAATATTAATATATATTTGTTTAACACTTATTTGGTTACTACATGATTCCATATGTGTTATTTCATAGTTTTGATGTCTTCATTATTATTCTATAATGTAGAAAATATTACAAATAAAGAAAAACCCTTGAATGAGTAGGTGTGTCCAAACTTTTGACTGGTAGTGTATATGTCTATGCTTCTAATACATATAGAAGAAATGCAATCAGGATCATTTAATATATATTTCCTATGCAGTTCTCTTTCCAGTCTGCAAAATGTGTGCTTTAACATATTCCAAATAAGTTTTGTCCTTATATATGTCAAATCACAGTAATTTCAGATCATCTTAATTCTGCCATTCTTCTTTCATTTCAATCCCAGACTCCTCTCTGATGTGGGAGAGGTGATCCTGCACAGACTTTACTCCCAGAGTGTCTATGTAGATCTTAAGACTCCTTCTTTGGTAGCTGATGCTAGTGGTGACATTGGGGATGACTCTGGATATCTCGTCCTCCATGTATTTGAGACTCAGGCTGAGTAGGGCTGGGGTGAGGGGACAGTCATGATGTAGATGTTTCCTATGAACACGGGAATGTTCAACCCTAAAAAGCAACTTTCCCAAGATATCCACTTCTTCAAAAGGATTTTTTTCATTCTGATTTTTTTGTAATGAGATTGATTTAATTGCCATGCTTAAGAACTTCCAATTGATCTGTGTTTTGCCATTGATGACCAAAGTAACAGTGCAATGTGGACATAGGGGTGTCTTGGTCCTTTCTTTTAATAAAGGTTCCAAGTACTTCTGCAGACGGTTGGCAAGTACTGTTGCAAATATTTTGTGCTCTCTGTTGAATCCTTTAGGGATTATTTTATTTTCTCTACATTGTAATAGTGTTTTAATCTTTCTATTTCCATAAGATTATCTAATGCTGATTTACATAGTGTTGAGTGTGTGGAATCATCTAATCTTGAATCATGTGGTTCACATTGTGGTGATTGTCTGGGGTCATCTAATCTTGAATCGTACAGTGTTGATTGTCTGGAGTCATCTGACCACATTGATGGTGATCTTCTGGAATCATCTGACCTTGAAAGGGATCGCCTAGAATCATCTGACCTTGATGGTGATCGTCTGGAATCATCTGATCTTGACAGTGATAGTCTGGAATCATCTGACCGTGATCGCCTGGAATCATCTGACTGCATGGATGGTGATTGTCTGGAATGATCTGACTCCATCTGGCGTTGTGTATCGTGTGGAGACGGTGTTAGACATCTATCATGTTTTGTTGATTGTCTGTCGTCATTTGAACTTGAATCATATAGTGTTGCTTGTCTGGAGTCATCTGACCACCTTGATGGTGATATTCTGGAATCATCTGACCTTGATGGTGATCGTCTGGAATCATCTAATCTTGACCGTGATCGTCTGGAATAATCTGATTTTGACCGTGATCGTCTGGAATCATCTGATCTTGACCGTGATCGTCTGGAATCATCTGATCTTGACCGTGATAGTCTGGAATCATCTGACCGTGATTGTTTGGAATCATCTGACCGCCAGTATGGGGATTGTCTGTAGTGATCTGACTCCATTTGGAGTCTTGCATTATATGGAGATGGAGTTAGACATCTATCACATGGTTCATGTTTTGTTGATTGTCTATAGTCATCTGACCTCAATGGTGATTGTCTGACATCATCTGACCTCGATGGGGATCGTGTATAGTCATCTGACCTCGATGGGGATCGTGTATAGTCATCTGACCTCGATGGGGATCGTGTATAGTCATCTGACCTCGATGGGGATCGTGTATAGTCATCTGACCTCGATGGGGATCGTGTATAGTCATCTGACCTCGATGGGGATCGTGTATAGTCATCTGACCTCGATGGGGATCGTGTATAGTCATCTGACCTCGATGGGGATCGTGTATAGTCATCTGACCTCGATGGGGATCGTGTATAGTCATCTGACCTCGATGGGGATCGTGTATAGTCATCTGACCTCGATGGTGATTGTCTGACATCATCTGACCTCGATGGGGATCGTGTATAGTCATCTGACCTCGATGGGGATTGTCTGACATCATCTGACCTCGATGGGGATCGTGTATAGTCATCTGACCTCGATGGGGATCGTGTATAGTCATCTGACCTCGATGGGGAGTCGTGTATAGTCATCTGACCTCGATGGGGATCGTGTATAGTCATCTGACCTCGATGGGGATCGTGTATAGTCATCTGACCTCGATGGGGATCGTGTATAGTCATCTGACCTCGATGGGGATCGTGTATAGTCATCTGACCTCGATGGGGATCGTGTATAGTCATCTGACCTCGATGGGGATCGTGTATAGTCATCTGACCTCGATGGGGATCGTGTATAGTCATCTGACCTCGATGGGGATCGTGTATAGTCATCTGACCTCGATGGGGATCTGACCTGATGGGGATCGTGTCATCTGACCTCGATGGGGATCGTGTATAGTCATCTGACCTCGATGGGGATCGTGTATAGTCATCTGACCTCGATGGGGATGTATAGTCATGTATAGTCATCTGACCTCGATGGGGATCGTGTATAGTCATCTGACCTCGATGGGGATCGTGTATAGTCATCTGACCTCGATGGGGATCGTGTATAGTCATCTGACCTCGATGGGGATCGTGTATAGTCATCTGACCTCGATGGGGATCGTGTATAGTCATCTGACCTCGATGGGGATCGTGTATAGTCATCTGACCTCGATGGGGATCGTGTATAGTCATCTGACCTCGATGGGGATCGTGTATAGTCATCTGACCTCGATGGGGATCGTGTATAGTCATCTGACCTCGATGGGGATCGTGTATAGTCATCTGACCTCGATGGGGATCGTGTATAGTCATCTGACCTCGATGGGGATCGTGTATAGTCATCTGACCTCGATGGGGATCGTGTATAGTCATCTGACCTCGATGGGGATCGTGTATAGTCATCTGACCTCGATGGGGATCGTGTATAGTCATCTGACCTCGATGGGGATCGTGTATAGTCATCTGACCTCGATGGGGATCGATGGGGTGTATAGTCATCTGACCTCGATGGGGATCGTGTATAGTCATCTGACCTCGATGGGGATCGTGTATAGTCATCTGACCTCGATGGGGATCGTGTATAGTCATCTGACCTCGATGGGGATCGTGTATAGTCATCTGACCTCGATGGGGATCGTGTATAGTCATCTGACCTCGATGGGGATCGTGTATAGTCATCTGACCTCGATGGGGATCGTGTATAGTCATCTGACCTCGATGGGGATCGTGTATAGTCATCTGACCTCGATGGGGATCGTGTATAGTCATCTGACCTCGATGGGGATCGTGTATAGTCATCTGACCTCGATGGGGATCGTGTATAGTCATCTGACCTCGATGGGGATCGTGTATAGTCATCTGACCTCGATGGGGATCGTGTATAGTCATCTGACCTCGATGGGGATCGTGTATAGTCATCTGACCTCGATGGGGATCGTGTATAGTCATCTGACCTCGATGGGGATCGTGTATAGTCATCTGACCTCGATGGGGATCGTGTATAGTCATCTGACCTCGATGGGGATCGATGGGGTGTATAGTCATCTGACCTCGATGGGGATCTGACCTCGATGGGGATATAGTCATCTGACCTCGATGGGGATCGTGTATAGTCATCTGACCTCGATGGGGATCGTGTATAGTCATCTGACCTCGATGGGGATCGTGTATAGTCATCTGACCTCGATGGGGATCGTGTATAGTCATCTGACCTCGATGGGGATCGTGTATAGTCATCTGACCTCGATGGGGATCGTGTATAGTCATCTGACCTCGATGGGGATCGTGTATAGTCATCTGACCTCGATGGGGATCGTGTATCAGTCATCTGACCTCGATGGGGATCGTGTATAGTCATCTGACCTCGATGGGGATCGTGTATAGTCATCTGACCTCGATGGGGATCGTGTATAGTCATCTGACCTCGATGGGGATCGTGTATAGTCATCTGACCTCGATGGGGATCGTGTATAGTCATCTGACCTCGATGGGGATCGTGTATAGTCATCTGACCTCGATGGGGATCGTGTATAGTCATCTGACCTCGATGGGGATCGTGTATAGTCATCTGACCTCGATGGGGATCGTGTATAGTCATCTGACCTCGATGGGGATCGTGTATAGTCATCTGACCTCGATGGGGATCGTGTATAGTCATCTGACCTCGATGGGGATCGTGTATAGTCATCTGACCTCGATGGGGATCGTGTATAGTCATCTGACCTCGATGGGGATCGTGTATAGTCATCTGACCTCGATGGGGATCGTGTATAGTCATCTGACCTCGATGGGGGGGATCTGACCTCGATGGGGATCGTGTATAGTCATCTGACCTCGATGGGGATCGTGTATAGTCATCTGACCTCGATGGGGATCGTGTATAGTCATCTGACCTCGATGGGGATCGTGTATAGTCATCTGACCTCGATGGGGATCGTGTATAGTCATCTGACCTCGATGGGGATCGTGTATAGTCATCTGACCTCGATGGGGATCGTGTATAGTCATCTGACCTCGATGGGGATCGTGTATAGTCATCTGACCTCGATGGGGATCGTGTATAGTCATCTGACCTCGATGGGGATCGTGTATAGTCATCTGACCTCGATGGGGATCGTGTATAGTCATCTGACCTCGATGGGGATCGTGTATAGTCATCTGACCTCGATGGGGATCGTGTATAGTCATCTGACCTCGATGGGGATCGTTATAGTCATCTGACCTCGATGGGGATCGTGCTCCACTGATTTAGTCATCTGACCTCGATGGGGATAGTTAGTCATCTGACCTCGATGGGGATCGTGTATAGTCATCTGACCTCGATGGGGATCGTGTATAGTCATCTGACCTCGATGGGGATCGTGTATAGTCATCTGACCTCGATGGGGATCGTGTATAGTCATCTGACCTCGATGGTGGATCTGTACAGATCTGACCAAATGGGGCTGTATAGTCATCTGACCTCATGGGGTGGGGATCGTGGGGTATAGTCATCTGAGTCCTCGGTGGGGATCGTGTATAGTCATCTGACCTCGGTGGGGATCGTGTATAGTCATCTGACCTCGGTGGGGATCGTGTATAGTCATCTGACCTCGGTGGGGATCGTGTATAGTCATCTGACCTCGATGGGGATTGTGTATAGTCATCTGACCTCGATGGGGATCGTGTATAGTCATCTGACCTCGATGGTGATTGTCTGACATCATCTGACCTCGATGGGGATCGTGTATAGTCATCTGACCTCGATGGTGATTGTCTGACATCATCTGACCTCGATGGGGATCGTGTATAGTCATCTGACCTCGATGGGGATCGTGTATAGTCATCTGACCTCGATGGGGATCGTGTATAGTCATCTGACCTCGATGGGGATCGTGTATAGTCATCTGACCTCGATGGGGATCGTGTATAGTCATCTGACCTCGATGGGGATCGTGTATAGTCATCTGACCTCGATGGGGATCGTGTATAGTCATCTGACCTCGATGGGGATCGTGTATAGTCATCTGACCTCGATGGGGATCGTGTATAGTCATCTGACCTCGATGGGGATCGTGTATAGTCATCTGACCTCGATGGGGATCGTGTATAGTCATCTGACCTCGATGGGGATCGTGTATAGTCATCTGACCTCGATGGGGATCGTGTATAGTCATCTGACCCTGAAGTCACCACCTCATATGGTGGTGATTGTGTTGAGTCAGCCAGGGATTTTATCGCCACTAGGACTTCTGCTCCACTGATTTTTCCTGCTCTTCTATCTAATTTGTTCTTGACTTTTTGTCCACCATCGCCCAACTTCTTCAGCTTTTCATGAACATCTGTTAACGTGCTTCCTATTTTAGGAACGAGGATCTTCAGAGACACAGGGTTGTGATCTGAAATCCCTGAGTCAGTGTGAATCTCACAGCTCTGAGCAAATGTGGCTTTGTCCTGTTGCATGAAGAACATATCTATCCGGGAGTGGCTGGTGCCCTGAGAACGAGTGAAGGCTTCTTCTGTTGGTTGTAGTCTTGCCCATGTGTCTTGGAGGTTCAGTGAGGAAATGAAACTCTGCAGGAGAGGTCGTAGGGATGTGTGCCATCTATGTTCAGATGCTGTACGCTTGCTGTAGACTTTGTTGAAATCCCCTCCAATCACTAAAGTGCCAATCTTCATCTCCTGAAGATACTGTGACAGCCTCCCCAGTACTTTCTTGTCTTCTTTGTGATTGTACACATTCACAAGAGTGAAGAGTTGACCATACATCTGACAGAACAGGACAATGTAGCCACCAGCGTAATCTTCATCATGGCAGATGTACTGATAGTGTGGTTTTAGTTTTTTATTCACCAGTATGGCCACTCCTTTGGTTCTTTGTTTCTTCTCTGTTGTGCTGTATGACCTCTGATACTCAGGTGTTTCTTCTCTGTTGTGCTGTATGACCTCTGATACTCAGGTGTTTCTTCTCTGTTGTGCTGTATGACTTCTGAAAGTCGGATGAGTTATGTAAATGTTGCGTGCAGCCATACAAATATCCACATCTAACTATGCGTCATCAGCAGCCATCATTGGATGCCACCCGTAAAACAGAGCTACAAAGTTCATTTGAGTTTCCATTTCCAATTCAGATTTTGAATCACTACCTTTTGCAAATGATAACAAGCAAATTACATGTTATTGTTGAAGTAGGAATTACTGAAATTGTCATCAAAGCATTATTATTTATTAAAGTCCCATTATTGAATCTTCTTATGTTTAGTTGTATTTTTAACTTGTTTTCAGAGGTAAGGAAAGTCTGAGAATTGCGTGTGAACATTGAGGCAAATTACATTCTTTACATGCAAGTTTAGTGACTAGATAACTGGGTTATGGTCTTCATTATGATTCATTGTCTCGAAGTAACTTCACTAAGTTCTCATGTGTTTGTTCAGTCTGTACAGAGACAATGGAGGACTACTGTGTTTTAAGTGGTGTAGTGGAATTATTGTAATCAAAAGGAGATAATTTTAGATTTAGTCATAACAATCAAACTTTATTTAATTAGTGCAGTAATCACCCCTGGAGGTGATCACTGAGAAATCAACCAGCTGGTTTCATCCACAGCATTTTATATCAAAGTCCATTCAGTCTACATGACAAACAACAGATGTATGGAATGGGTCACAAGGTTAAGATTTGTATGAAATATACTTACAACTCACAGCAGACAGTAAAAACAGTTCTCATTGTGTAGAGACCAGTGTCTGGCCCCAAACTCCATACTGGAGCCATCTCTGGTCCATCTCTGGTCCTTCTGTAGCTCAGTTGGTAGAGCATGGCGCTTGTAACGCCAGGGTAGTGGGTTCGATCCCCGGGACCACCCATACGTAGAATGTATGCACACATGACTGTAAGTCGCTTTGGATAAAAGCGTCAGCTAAATGGCATATATTATTATATATTATCTCCCCCTGGTACTCCAGTACAAAAACATTAACTCATGCTCTGGAATGGGGTATCACCCAAAGACATGGTAAATCTTCCAGAGGCCCCATCCTCAGTAGAACACACAGAGATGAGTGTTCTAACAACCCCCTTATTCTGTTCCATAAAACAACCATTTGATGGTAATCATCTCTCTGATTAAACAGACTAAAGGCCCAGTGTATCTTGTCATTTCCACTATAATCTTGTAATTTCCACCATAGTGGTAAATGTCCTTTTCTGATTCCCTTTACAAATTACAGGGGAAATGTTGTCATCCCTGTCATGCTTCATGACCGGTGATAGTCAGGTGAGTCACTTTAAATAAAGGTTGTATGCATCTATAAAAACAGCCACATTACAGTAATTTATATGCTTAAGTTTCTGAAACCTATTAGGAGAATTTATACACATTTTCTCTTTATTTGACATTCCAGTGGGTTTTTGAATAGCTTAACTTTATTTAGAGCAGACATACCATATACTATTAAACATGTTTAATTCATCAACAGACAAGTTGTGTGATATTTTCGGTTACTGAGAAATGGCAAGACATTCTTTAAACACAAGTTCAGTGACATTTGTATTCAATTAGTTGTATAGATCAGTGTCGAATGCTGCGTTCAAAACCAAGTGAGAAGGTGGTTTTTACCATGACGTAATTTTTATAACTTCACAAAGCTCTCGTTTGTTCAGTCTTTACAGGGACAATGGACTGTTACACACAAACTGACCAATCGGTCAAGATGTTCTTGCCCAATCAAATACTTCTCAGCCTTATCTAGGCCTACCGTTCACTGAGTCGCAACGTCCCTACTTTAATAGCGACAATCTGAAGGACGTTGCAGTTCCCTTCTGGATATATTTTGCTGTGTTAATGTTCTCAGTACAAAACATGAACCCCACAAATCCAATCTCTGGATTTTCTCATCAGTTTCAGAAAACTGGTATTGAGTCTGTAAGCCATGCTGCATTTACTTTGAGTGAACCCTGTGATGTCTGGTTTGAATGTCTTTTCAGAAACTCCTTCATGTACCCCAATACAAGCAGGGGTCTAGGTTGTATTAACTGAACTCAGAACTGTGTCAAACCTGAGATTATGAGAATACCATTATGTGTAGAAACCAAAGCTAGACAAATTTAAATCACCTCACTCAGTCACACCTCACATGAGATGGTTCAAAGAGCTCTCTCTTATTCTCTCACTTTCATCCCCTTTAAATGTGACACTTTGATACAGAACATCACATTTCCTGCATTCCTGTTGGTCGACTTTACATGCCGATCACTTTGTGATTCGCATAGACTCAAAGATCTCGCTCCTCTCCAGATGATTTCTAACAACTGAGAATCCATTCATCCTGAGTGTTCAGCATCTCTCAGGGCGGGGAGCTGAATCGCTGTCTCATGCTGCCTCTGTCTCCTCCAACACAGAGCCAGCATGCAATTGGATTAGAGACGTTCTTCTATAGAACACTATCTGAAGAACACATATCTGGGAACATTAAGGCAATAGCTCTCTACCAAATCCAAGTCTGTCAGATTTTTCACACCTTTTTGACATCAACAGTGGTCTAAAGTCAAGCTGTGTCTGTTTTTCATGGCATCTGTTGAGTAAATAAATTCAGCAATATACATTATGGGAAAGATTGGCACAATCTAGCTCCTGTTTATGAGACGGTAAACTCTGAAAACATTAAAGACTAGAGGGAGTGATGAAGGAAAGGGAGGGATATGAGGATGGAGGAGAGGGTATGGGGTAGATCTTGGGGAAGAGGTGGACACCTGCTTCTCTGAAATAATTACATACTGAACACGTGCCACACACACTACATTTGTAATTGACAAGCATCTTAACCAATATAAAGTAATCACTCCAAAAATACCTACATCATATTCCAGACAATCTATCAATTCCCACAATCTAACACCATTACCTTTATAATTGTAATATCTCATCTTATTGTCGCTCTTATTAATAATAATCTAATCACACCATAACACCCAGACCAGTGAAGTTGGGGGACACGGGAGTGAGACAGAGCAGAGAAGGTAATTGATGCTGTAACATTGTGCGAGGCCTGGGGAGGCCTCGTAAGCGACCCGCTTGATTAGATTGGCCTGTATCGATCCCTGCTGCCGGAGCATCGAGTAATCTCCTGGCGGGGAGAGGGGAATCCATACGCCGGGATTCAGTCACGCTTGAAAACAGAAAGGGTCATTTATTGTAATCAAAAAGCTAAATGAAAAACGTGAGAACAACGCTCCTGTGAGGTTGGACACTGAAACTGCATCTTAGACCTACTGTAAAATGAATGCTGTCCCATCCTGAATCAACTGTTCTGTGTGAGAGAGACATAGTTAAAACCTTTCTTCTGCATGTTTTGCTTAATGGCACAGATATTTTCATATAATTAGGAATTAGAATAACAGAATGGACATGGTCTTATGATGCCATTTTGGTCAGGGAGTCGGTCAACCATGTCCAGCCAGTGTGATGAGAAGGTAGTGTAAAACAATGAATTTGAAGATTATCTGCACATTATGTTTAGTAGCTATCTAGCCAGCCATTTTAAGTGAAATTATTCAAATATTTGGTCTAATTAACTGGCAATAATATTCCCAAAAAGTTCAACTTTTCAGCAGCTGTGGCATCACCTAGGTGGGTGCTACATGTTGGGCAGTGGAGGAGCAGTAGCTACGGAGGAGTGGGTCCTATGGAGGAACTGACCGTAGGAGAAGCAGATGTGGTGTACTGATGAAGCACTCTGGGCCTGTTTGTCAGACTGTCTGTTTCTCTCTGGTTCTGCCATCGATGCCCCCTCCCCTGAAGCCACACTGACTTTCCAATCCAAACTGCCTCATCTCCCAGCCTTTCTCCTGGAGCAACACTGCCTTTCCAATCCAAACTGCCTCATCTCCCAGCCTTTCTCCTGAAGAAACACTGCCTTTCCAATCCAAACTGCCTCATCTCCCAGCCTTTCTCCTGAAGAAACACTGCCTTTCCAATCCAAACTGCCTCATCTCCCAGCCTTTCTCCTGAAGAAACTCTGCCTTTCAATCCAAACTGCCTCATCTCCCAGCCTTTCTCCTGAAGAAACACTGCCTTCCAATCCAAACTGCCTCATCTCCCAGCCTTTCTCCTGAAGCAACACTGCCTTTCAATCCAAACTGCCTCATCTCCCAGCCTTTCTCCTGAAGCAACACTGCCTTTCCAATCCAAACTGCCTCATCTCCCAGCCTTTCACCTGAAGCCACACTGCCTTTCCAATCCAAACTGCCTCATCTCCCAGCCTTTCTCCTGAAGAAACACTGCCTTTCCAATCCAAACTGCCTCATCTCCCAGCCTTTCTCCTGAAGCCACACTGCCTTTCCAATCCAAACTGCCTCATCTCCCAGCCTTTCTCCTGAAGAAACACTGCCTTTCCAATCCAAACTGCCTCATCTCCCAGCCTTTCACCTGAAGCAACACTACCGCCTTTCAATCCAAACTGCCTCATCTCCCAGCCTTTCACCTGAAGCAACACTACCGCCTTTCAATCCAAACTGCCTCATCTCCCAGCCTTTCACCTGAAGCAACACTACCGCCTTTCAATCCAAACTGCCTCATCTCCCAGCCTTTCACCTGAAGCAACACTACCGCCTTTCAATCCAAACTGCCTCATCTCCCAGCCTTTCACCTGAAGCAACACACCGCCTTTCAATCCAAACTGCCTCATCTCCCAGCCTTTCACCTGAAGCAACACTACCGCCTTTCAATCCAAACTGCCTCATCTCCCAGCCTTTCTCCTGAAGAAACACTGCCTTTCCAATCCAAACTGCCTCATCTCCCAGCCTTTCTCCTGAAGCAACACTGCCATTCAATCCAAACTGCCTCATCCCCAGCCTTTCTCCTGAAGAAACACTGCCTTTCCAATCCAAACTGCCTCATCTCCCAGCCTTTCTCCTGAAGCCACACTGCCTTTCCAATCCAAACTGCCTCATCTCCCAGCCTTTCTCCTGAAGAAACACTGCCTTTCCAATCCAAACTGCCTCATCTCCCAGCCTTTCACCTGAAGCAACACTGCCTTTCAATCCAAACTGCCTCATCCCCCAGCCTTTCTCCTGAAGAAACACTGCCTTTCCAATCCAAACTGCCTCATCTCCCAGCCTTTCTCCTGAAGCCACACTGCCTTTCCAATCCAAACTGCCTCATCTCCCAGCCTTTCTCCTGAAGAAACACTGCCTTTCCAATCCAAACTGCCTCATCTCCCAGCCTTTCACCTGAAGCAACACTGCCTTTCCAATCCAAACTGCCTCATCTCCCAGCCTTTCTCCTGAAGAAACACTGCCTTTCCAATCCAAACTGCCTCATCTCCCAGCCTTTCTCCTGAAGAAACACTTCCTTTCAATCCAAACTGCCTCATCTCCCAGCCTTTCTCCTGAAGAAACACTGCCTTTCCAATCCAAACTGCCTCATCTCCCAGCCTTTCTCCTGAAGCAACACTGCCTTTCAATCCAAACTGCCTCATCTCCCAGCCTTTCTCCTGAAGAAACACTGCCTTTCCAATCCAAACTGCCTCATCTCCCAGCCTTTCACCTGAAGCCACACTGCCTTTCCAATCCAACTGCCTCATCTCCCAGCCTTTCTCCTGAAGCCACACTGCCTTTCCAATCCAAACTGCCTCATCTCCCAGCCTTTCTCCTGAAGCCACACTGCCTTTCCAATCCAAACTGCCTCATCTCCCAGCCTTTCTCCTGAAGAAACACTGCCTTTCCAATCCAAACTGCCTCATCTCCCAGCCTTTCACCTGAAAACACTACCTTTCTTTCAATCCAAACTGCCTCATCTCCCAGCACAGATATTTTCACCTTTAACACCATGAAGCCTCAACACCTGAGCCGCCTTTCAATCCAAACTGCCTCATCTCCCAGCCTTTCACCTGAAGCAACACTACCGCCTTTCAATCCAAACTGCCTCATCTCCCAGCCTTTCACCTGAATTAACACTACCGCCTTTCAATCCAAACTGCCTCATCTCCCAGCCTTTCACCTGAAGCAACACTACCGCCTTTCAATCCAAACTGCCTCATCTCCCAGCCTTTACCTGAAGAAGCCTGTTTGTCAACACTAGCCTTTCAACTCCAAACTGCCTCATCTTCCCAGCCTTTCTCCTGAAGAAACACTGCCTTTCCAATCCAAACTGCCTCATCTCCCAGCCTTTCTCCTGAAGCAACACTGCCTTTCAATCCAAACTGCCTCATCCCCCAGCCTTTCTCCTGAAGAAACACTGCCTTTCCAATCCAAACTGCCTCATCTCCCAGCCTTTCTCCAACACTGCCTTTCAATCCAAACTGCCTTCTCCTGAAGAAACACTGCCTTTCCAATCCAAACTGCCTCATCTCCCAGCCTTTCTCCTGAAGAACACTGCCTTTCCACACATGCCTTTCTCCTTTCCAATCCAAACTGCCTCATCTCCCAGCCTTTTCCTGAAGCCACACTGCCTTTCCAATCCAAACTGCCTCATCTCCCAGCCTTTCTCCTTCCAATCCAAACTGCCTCATCTCCCAGCCTTTCACCTGAAGCCACACTGCCTTTCCAATCCAAACTGCCTCATCTCCCAGCCTTTCTCCTGAAGAAACACTGCCTTTTTCCAATCCAAACTGCAAACTGCCTCATCTCCCAGCCTTTCTCCTGAAGCAACACTGCCTTTCCAATCCAAACTGCCTCATCTCCCAGCCTTTCTCCTGCCTTTCCAATCCAAACATCTGCCTTTCCAACTGCCTTTCCAAACTGCCTCATCTCCCAGCCTTTCACCTGAAGCAACACACCACCTTTCAATCCAAACTGCCTCATCTCCCAGCCTTTCTCCTGAAGCCACACTGCCTTTCCAATCCAAACTGCCTCATCTCCCAGCCTTTCTCCTGAACACCCAAACACTGCCTTTTTCCAATCCAAACTGCCTCATCTCCCAGCCTTTCTCCTGAAGCCACACTGCCTTTCCAATCCAAACTGCCTCATCTCCCAGCCTTTCACCTGAAGAAACAAGCAACACTGCCTCATCTCAGCCTTTCTCCCAACTGCCTTTCCAAACTGCCTCATCTCCCAGCCTTTCACCTGAAGAAACACTGCCTTTTCCAAACTGCCTCAATCCAAACTGCCTCATCTCCCAGCCTTTCTCCTGAAGCAACACTGCCTTTCCAATCCAAACTGCCTCATCATCTCCCAGCCTTTCAACCTGAAGAAACACTGCCTTTCCAATCCAAACTGCCTCATCTGAAGCCCAGCCTTTCACCTGAAGCAACACACCGCCTTTCAATCCAAACTGCCTCATCTCCCAGCCTTTTCACCTGAAGCAACACTACCGCCTTTCAATCCAAACTGCCTCATCTCCCCAGCCTTTCACCTGAACTTTCACTCTGCCTTTCAATCCAAACTGCCTCATCTCCCAGCCTTTCACCTGAAGCAACACTGCCGCCTTTCAATCCAAACTGCCTCATCTCCCAGCCTTTCACCTGAAGCAACACTGCCGCCTTTCAATCCAAACTGCCTCATCTCCCAGCCTTTCACCTGAAGCAACACTGCCGCCTTTCAATCCAAACTGCCTCATCTCCCAGCCTTTCACCTGAAGCAACACTGCCGCCTTTCAATCCAAACTGCCTTAACGCCCAACCTTTCATCCGAAGCCAAAGGAATATTCAATCTCCATCTCTACCATCTAAATTTACATTTGTTGTTTGCTCTTTATGCACTGACATTTTCTGAAAAGAAAAGCGCTATAAAAGTTACATCAATTATTATTATTATTAACATTCCATACAAACAAATGCAGGCATCCACTGGCTGAAATCCGTTGATGCTAGGACTTAGGCAAGTTGTAAATGTAACGAGTATGGATAATGCATCATATTATAAACACTCAGCTTTCTAAGAAAACAAACGTTGAGACATTTGTCTGTTTGCATATATTTTGGAAAATATACAGAAAATGTGTATAATTATATGTCAATATTCTGGAACTTTGAGGGTTCCAGAATATTGAGGGTTTCTTGTAATTTAATAGGATCTTTGTGGGTGTCTTTGTACTGGAATTTTAATGTAGATTAGACTACTTTGCAGTAGCTGTAGGACTTTTTAATTCTATGCCGTTTTAGATTGCACTATATACTATATATGAA
Source organism: Oncorhynchus keta (assembly GCF_023373465.1). Lineage (NCBI taxonomy): Eukaryota > Metazoa > Chordata > Actinopteri > Salmoniformes > Salmonidae > Oncorhynchus > Oncorhynchus keta. Next base: position 80,319,873 of record NC_068454.1, read on the forward strand.
ATCACATCAAGCGATAGCAGACACCTGCATAGCTAATGTTTTGGCATGTTGGAGGTGGAGCTGGGTTGGACCAGTTAAAACAGTGAACAGCTGCTCTTGCGATCATCGTCAAAGCCACACCCCCGCCCCACTCACGTTAGAAGTTCAGAACCAGAAAGTGCAGGCTATACAGAAATAATCATGCTCAAATTGAAAAATCATTAAATGGAATGAGGTTTTCTATCATCCTAATCAAGGTGTAGATTAATCTATATCTCACACTCAGTGTTCCAACAAATCTGCATGGGATTTCTGTTTATGGTATAATTCAGGAGCTGCTTGTGGATTTACATTTTAGTCATTTAGCTGATGCTCTTATCCAGAGCAACTTACAGGAGCAATTAAGGTTAAAGTGCTTTACTCAAGGGCACAGACAGATTTCTGTCGGCTCAGGGATTTGAACCAACAACCTTTCAGTGACTGTTCCAATGGTTTAACTGCTAGGCTACCTGCCACCCTAATGCAGTTCCACCGCCGACACGGCCAAAACAAGCACCTTTTTTTTACCCCTTTTTTGATATGCAATTGATAGTTAGTCTTGACCCATCGCTGCAACTCCACTACGGACACGGGAGTGGAGAAAGTCGAGAGTCATGCGTCCTCCAAAACACAACCCTGCCAAGCCACACTGCTTCTTGACACACTGCTCGTTAACCCGGAAGCCAGCCGCATCAACGTGTCTGAGGAAACACGGTCCAACTGGCGATCGTTGTCAGCTTGCAGGCACCCGGCCCACCACATGGAGTTGCTAGAGCGCGATGGGACAAGGACATCCCAGCCGGCCAAACCCTCCCCTAATCCGGACGACGCTGGGCCAAACCCTCCCCTAATCCGGACGACGCTGGGCCAAACCCTCCCCTAATCCGGACGACGCTGGGCCAAACCCTCCCCTAATCCGGACGACGCTGGGCCAAACCCTCCCCTAATCCGGACGACGCTGGGCCAAACCCTCCCCTAATCCGGACGACGCTGGGCCAAACCCTCCCTAATCCGGACGACGCTGGGCCAAACCCTCCCCTAATCCGGACGACGCTGGGCCAAACCCTCCCCTAATCCGGACGACGCTGGGCCAAACCCTCCCCTAATCCGGACGACGCTGGGCCAAACCCTCCCCTAATCCGGACGACGCTGGGCCAAACCCTCCCCTAATCCGGACGACGCTGGGCCAAACCCTCCCCTAATCCGGACGACGCTGGGCCAAACCCTCCCCTAATCCGGACGACGCTGGGCCAAACCCTCCCCTAATCCGGACGACGCTGTGCCAAACCCTCCCCTAATCCGGACGACGCTGTGCCAAACCCTCCCCTAATCCGGACGACGCTGTGCCAAACCCTCCCCTAATCCGGACGACGCTGGGCCAAACCCTCCCGTAATCCGGACGACGCTGGGCCAAACCCTCCCCTAATCCGGACGACGCTGGGCCAACTGTGCGCCGTCTCATTCGTCTCCCGGTCACGGCAGCTGTGACACAGCCTGGGATCGAACTCGGTGCTGTTGTGACGCCTCAACGGTCTAAGACGACGCAGTGATTTAGACCGTTGCGTCGCCCTGTTTTTTATTGGTATACCAAATCATCTGGGCCAGAACCATAATAAAGACGTGTAAATGTTGACAACAAAAAGTCTCTCTGTTGTAATGACCTGTATTACTCTGTAGATAAGGTATCTCTAGATCAGCACACAACGCAGACACAAATATAGGACACGTTATCTCAGTCTAAAGTCTGTAGCCTCATTAAATACGGGTGTGTCTACACACCAGAGAGTGTTTGTGTGAGTGCATACACACCAGAGTGTGTTTGTGTGGGTCATTAGACTCGGTTCTAGGCCCTCTACTCTTTCTCTTTACACCAAGTCACTCTGCTCAGTCATATCCTCACATGGGCTCTCCTTTTATTGCTCAACTACTTCTCCTTCCCCCTTCTGACACCCAGGTGGCGACACGCATCTCTGTGTGCCTGGCAGACATCTCACCTTGGATGTGATCCCACCACCTCAAGCGCAACAAAACGGAGCTGCTACTCCTCCCAGGGAAGGCCTGCCCACTCCAAGACCTCTCCATCATGGTTTACAACTCCACGGTGTCCCCCTCCCAGGGTGCAAAGAACCCTGGTGTGACCCTGGACAACACCCTGTCATTCTCTGCAAACATCAAAGCAGTGACTGGCTCCTGCAGGTTCATGCTCTACAACATCCGTAGAGTACGACCTTTCCTCACACAGGAAGCGGCGCAGGTCCTAATCCAGGCACTTGTCATCTCCCATCTGGACGACTGCAACTCGCTGTTGGCTGGGCTCCCATATGTGCCATCAAAGCCTTGCAACTTATCCAGAAGGCTGCAGCCCACATGGTGTTCAACCTTCCCAGGTTCTCTCATGTCACCCTGCTCCCCCACACACTCCACAAACTTCCAGTCGAAGCTTGCATCATGAAACCGGGCCTCTTTGAAGAGTATCTGAAATAACGCTCACGACGCCCCCAAAAAACACATCTTTTCCTACTAGCACTGACTTTGCTGATCCTTTGTTGATACAATTGTGATGTGTATCACCAAGCTACTTTAAGATGAATGCACTAATTGTAAATCGCTCTGGATTAGAGCATCTACCAAATGATTGAAATGTAAAAACGTGTTCTCAGAGGAGCAGCCAGACCTGCTGGTGAGCCTCCAACACATTCAGAACTTTTCTCCCTCCATCGTTCCTAGTCTCTTTCACACTCCCTCTCATACCCCACTCAAAATAATGCACAGTATATACAATATATCAGTGGAGGCTGGTGGGAGGAGGTATAGGAAAACCGGCTCATTGTAATGGGTGAAAAATGTAGTTTCCCTATGTTTGATTCCATTCCAGCCATTACAATGAACCCGTCTCATAGCACTTCCCACGTGACTCCACTGCAGTATACAAATATGCTATAATATACTGTGTCCAAAACATTAAGAACACCTGCTCTTTCCATGACATGGACTGACCAGGTGAGAGCTATGATCCCTTATTGATGTCACATGTTAAATCCACTTCAATCAGTTTAGATGAAGGGGAGGAGACAGGTTAAAGAAGGATTTTAAGCCTTGAGACATATTGTGTGTGTGTGCATTCAAAGGGTGAATGGGCAAGAGTAAATATTGAAGTGCCTTTAAACTTGCCAGGCGCCCTGGTTTGAGTGTTAAGAACTGCTGGGTTTTTCACAACAGTTTCCTGTGTATCAATAATGTTCCACCACCCAAAGGACATCCAGCCAACTGGGGAAGCATTGAAGTCAACATGGCCAGCATCCCTGTGCAACGCTTGACACCTTGTAAAGTCCATGCCCCAACAAATTGCAGCTGATCTGAGGGAAAATGGAGGTGCAACTCAATATTAGGAAGGTGTTCCTAATGTTTTGTACGCTCAGCGTAGATTAAAAGACATAGCTTGTCGTGTAAAATCGTGAACATTGTTAAAATGTACAACAGAATAATTACTCTCCCTCCCCCTTTCTCATCAGCACCTTCAATCTCTTGCCAATAATTTATCAATAAGTAAACTTGACAGATTGATATTTTATTACAAACCATGTAAATCCATATCATTAGATTCTAAGCCACTCAGACATACACACATACACATTTTCCACTCAAACACACACCTTTCCTTCAAAATTCACTCATTCTGCGATCAGTCTCTGGTTCTTTGTCTGTTCCACTTTCCTCCATCTGTTCCCTCTCCACGTCCTTCCTCCCCTCCTCTCTTCAGAAGTTGCCTGTATGTTCAGTTTTGTCTAATGGTTAAGGTTGGGATTTGAGGAGGATATGCTGATCCTAGGTCTGTCCCTACAAGCATCTCTTACATGGAGCCCCAAACAGGAAGGGCGGATAAAAGATCAGGACATGACGTTACAAACAAGGAAGTGACATCATTCACGTGAGTCGCGCTCCATTTCCTCATTCTCCAAGTGGTGGGCAGGTCTATAGCGGCTCACGCCCCTCCCATCCACCACTTGGAGGGCGGGGTTTCGGCAGGTGTTGTCCATGCTGCCCAATGAGGTGTACCTGTCAGGGGACGGACAGAGGACTCAGTCAGAGACTAGGACGGGGGAGTAGACAGTGAGAGGAAACAGAGAACATGCTTGATTAAGGTGTGTATGTCTTCTTACCCTTTATCATATAGAATACAGTAGGGCACATATAGAGTCCTCAGGAATGACCAGATGTCATGATACGTCCAGTCCTGATGGAGACAGACAGAGGGAGGGAGAGAGAGAAACCAAGAAAGAAGGGGGAGAGACACACAGAGAGAGAGAGAGGGAGACGAGAGAGAAGGAAAAAGAGAGGGAGGAAGAGAGAGCATGAGAGCACGATCTTCGTGTCTGGGTTGGGTTGGCACCCCCCCTTGGGTTGTGCTGTGGCGGAGATCTTTGTGGGCTATACTCGGCCTTGTCTCAGGATGGTAAGTTGGTGGTTGAAGATATCCCTCTAGTGGTGTGGGGGCTGTGCTTTGGCAAAGTGGCTAGGGTTATATCTTTCTTGTTTGGCCCTGTCCGGGGGTATCATCGGATGGGGCCACAGTGTCTCCTGACCCCTCCCGTCTCAGCCTCCAGTATTTATGCTGCAGTAGTTTGTTTAAGTTTGTGTCAGTTTGTTATATACTTTTCCTGTCTTATCTGGTGTCCTGTGTGAATTTAAGTATGCTCTCTCGAATTCTCTCTCTCTGAGGACCTGAGCCCTAGGACCATGCCTCAGGACTACCTGGCATGATGACTCCTTGCTGTCCCCAGTCCACCTTGCCATGCTGCTGATTCAGTTTCAATTGTTCTGCCTGCGGCTATGGAGCCCGGACGTGCTACCTGTCCCAGACCTGCTGTTTTCAACTCTCTAGAAACAGCAGGAGCGGTGGAGATACTCTCAATGATCGGCTATGAAAAGCCAACTGCATTTATTCCTGAGGTGCTGACTTGCGGCACCCTCGACAACTACTGTGATTATTATTATTTGACCATGCTGGTCATTTATGAACATTTTAACATCTTGGCCATGTTCTGTTATAATCTCCACCCGGCACAGCCAGAAGAGGACTGGCCACCCCACATAGCCTGGTTCCTCTCTAGGTTTCTTCCTAGGTTTTGGCCTTTTTTGAGAGTTTTTCCTAGCCACCGTGCTTCAACACCTGCATTGCTTGCTGTTTGGCATTTTAGGCTGGGTTTCTGTACATTCACTTCGAGATATCAGCTAATGTAAGAAGGGCTATATAAATACATTTAAAAATATATATATATACAAGTATATCACACACACACCCTCAGAAAGGGAACATTGCAAGCATCATGTCTCACCAGCAGGGGGTTGACCCTCATGTAGTCTGGCCATCCAGGGTCAGTGAGACACATGGGTGTGAGTGTGTGTGAGTAGGGGTCACTCCTCCTGGTGCCCATACATACAGCTCTCAGCTCCGGCCTCCTCTCCTGTACCTCACTCAATGCCTGCCGAATACTGCCCTCCACTGAGAAAATCTCCAGGTCATATCTATGGGAGACAGGATGGAGCTCTGCTAAATAGTGAGCCAAAGTCTCTGTATAATAATACTGTAATACATTTTATTATCAGAGTTTTGCTCAAACTCAAAAGATGCAATGCAGATCAATCTACAACCAAGCTACAACCATACACAGACCTGTTGAGGTCAGAAAAAAAGTACATACAGTACTTTGAAGAAACAAATCCAGAAAATCACATTGTAGGATTTTGAATGAATTTATTTGCAAATTATGGTGGAAAATAAGTATTTGGTCAATAACAAAAGTTTTCCACCATAATTTGCAAATAAATTCATTCAAAATCCTACAATGTGATTTTCTGGATTTTTTTCTTCTCATTTTGTCTGTCGTAGTTGAACTGTACCTATGATGAAAATTACAGGCCTCTCATCTTTTTAAGTGGGAGAACTTGCACAACTGGTGGCTGACTAAATACTTTTGCCCCACTGTAACTAACAGAGGTGCAGTATATAGGGATTGAGGAAACGACCTAGCGATGCTAACGCTAACTACAGAGACTGATAGCTTACCTCTTTATTGTGTCCTGGAGGAATCTCTCCATCTCTGGGAAGGGAGAGACGATGCGAATGTACAGAGCCTTTACCTTGTCCTTACCCTCAGGATACCGCCTGTGAGGGAGGGGGAGAGCGAGAATAAATATGAGGTAGATTTTCCCAGTAAACAATCAATTCAGACAGGAGAACACAATATGGGTTAAAAGTCACATATCGTCTCCATTCCTTCATTCTGTGTAGACAGAACTGTCTACCTTCTCTCCCTCTCTCACCGTTTCAGTGCAGCGTAATATAGATGTAGAAGAGCAGTGCAGTCTTTGCCTCCATTGAAGCCCACACAGATCTCCCCTGCCGAATACTGATCCAGAGCAGTCTCTATGGTCTTCAGAGCGTTTGCCACTTTATCACCCAGTGGTGTGCCTATGGGAGATGGAGTTCATACAGACAGTTGGAATCATGGGAAATGTTGTCACTCATTTTTTATGGGTAGTCTACCTGTCCCTCCCACCACCACCCCTCCCTCCTTCCTTTGGTCTCTCACACACACACCGCTGCTGGCCAGTGTGTAGACCTCCTCAGTAGCGATGGACACAGGGTCCGTGACCAGGGGAACCACACTGCCTTTGGGCATCTCCTCCAGCAGCTGAGCCCGGGCCTTCTCCGCCTCCTCAGAGCTGTCTGAATCCAGCACCAGCCTGACCCGGTGGTAGTTACTGAGCCAGTCAGGGTAGGAGCCCAGAGCCACCCTCTTCCCCCAGCCCGCCTGCAGGCGGGTCAGCACCGGGGCGATCAACGCCTCGTCTGCATCCACAAACACCTACAACACAACACGGGGAATACATAACATTATAGTAGGCATCCATTGCAGCAGTGGTCCTGTGCAGGCTTTGCTCCAGCCCAGCACAAACACAGCTGATTCAGCTCATCAAGGTCTTGATTAGTCCATAATCTGAGATGGAACACAAGTCTGCACACCCTGTGGGTCTCCAGGACCAGGAGTGAAGCGACGTTTGTCTGTTGAAAACGTCCTGTCGACTGTATTGTAGTGGAGTCAGACGGTTGGTCACCTCACCTCTCGTGTGTGGAAGGTGGTCCCTGAGCCAGCGAACAGGTGCTCCAGACCGTTGAAGGCTCTCTCCAACAGAGACGGGATCCCAGGGAAGATGTAGACGTTATGCACACTCACCTGGGAATGTCAGAGACGGAGTCAGAACCACGACCACATGACATCAAGCATCTCCAGACTCTTAAAGCCGGTGGCTCCAACGCACTCATATCTCCTATCATTCAAATATATTTTACCTGGTTACAGACACTGACCATCAGGTAGAACGTTCATGTTTTCTACATGATATAATGTTATACTACAGCGTTGAAGTATACTCATTTCTGATTGGCTAGAAGGGCATTCTAGAATGACATTAAAACCAGATAACTGGACAGGTGGAAAAGATATCGGGATGCCTTGCAATCATGAAAATTGTAAACGCAGGTCCAATGAGGGAAAAAAAACGTATCTAGCTAGCGTCTGTTTTTGTAGAGAGATGTTTTGGAGCATCTGATGACCTAACGTGGTGAGTGATGAACATGAATCTCTCTGGACAATACCAATGTTCCCTCTAAACTGTGCGTGTGCACAGGTGCGACACAGTAGAAATATCAGCCTGCAAAGAAAAGCACGAGATTGAATTTCACTTAACTTTCCAGTTTTCCCCCCTTAGTTAACACTGAACGTTTCCCTGTGGGAATTGTGATCGAATCAACACAATATTAGCCACTTTCAATGAAACCTACTTAGTATCCTAAACTAACTATGCAAGAGATTTTTTGGTAGGCAGAACGCTTCGGAGAAGGATTCTGCTTTAGAACATACGCACATCCAGGTACTTTTCACAGGTGAATTTATGGAAAGCGCTGCACACTGCTCCCAAACTTTCACTAAGTGACATCACTGAGTACTGCCCATATATATATATATATACACACTGCTCAAAAAAATAAAGGGAACACTTAAACAACACAATGTAACTCCAAGTCAATCACACTTCTGTGAAATCAAACTGTCTACTTAGGAAGCAACACTGATTGACAATAAATTTCACATGCTGTTGTGCAAATGGAATAGACAACAGGTATATAGATAATAGGCAATTAGCAAGACACCCCCAATAAAGGAGTGGTTCTGCAGGTGGGGACCACAGACCACTTCTCAGTTCCTATGCTTCCTGGCTGATGTTTTGGTCACTTTTCAATGCTGGCGGTGCTTTCACTCTAGTGGTAGCATGAGACTGAGTCTACAACCCACACAAGTGGCTCAGGTAGTGCAGCTCATCCAGGATGGCACATCAATGCGAGCTGTGGCAAGAAAGTTTGCTGTGTCTGTCAGCGTAGTGTCCAGAGCATGGAGGCGCTACCAGGAGACAGGCCAGTACATCAGGAGACGTGGAGGAGGCCGTAGGAGGGCAACAATCCAGCAGCAGGACCGCTACCTCCGCCTTTGTCCAAGGAGGAGCAGGAGGAGCACTGCCAGAGCCCTGCAAAATGACCTCCAGCAGGCCACAAATGAGCATGTGTCTGCTCAAACGGTCAGAAACAGACTCCACGAGGGTGTATGAGGGCCTGACGTCCACAGGTGGGGGTTGTGCTTACAGCCCAACACCGTGCAGGACGTTTGGCATTTGCCAGAGAACACCAAGATTGGCAAATTCACCACTGCCGCCCTGTGCTCTTCACAGATGAAAGCAGGTTCACACTGAGCACATGTGACAGAGTCTGGAGACGCCGTGGAGAACGTTCTGCTGCCTGCAACATCCTCCAGCATGACCGGTTTGGCGGTGGGTCAGTCATGGTGTGGGGTGGCATTTCTTTGGGGCGCCGCACAGCCCTCCATGTGCTGTGCATGATTTCCTGCAAGACAGGAATGTCAGTGTTCCGTCATGGCCAGCTAAGAGCCCGGATCTCAATCCCATTGAGCACGTCTGGGACCTGTTGGATCGGAGGGTGAGGGCAAGGGCCATTCCCCCCCAGAAATGTCCAGGAACTTGCAGGTGCCTTGAAGGAAGAGTGGGGTAACATCTCACAGCAAGAACTGGCAAATCTGGTGCAGTCCATCAAGAGGAGATGCACTGCAGCACTTAATGCAGCTGGTGGCCACACCAGATACTGATTGTTACTTTTGATTTTGACCCCCCCTTTGTTCAGGGACACATTATTCCATTTCTGTTAGTCACATGTCTGTGGAACTTGTTCAGTTTTTGTCTCAGTTGTTGAATCTTATGTTCATACAAATATTTACACGTTAAGTTTGCTGATATATATACACATATATATATAAATAATGGTCCCTCCACCCTCACCTGGGACATGGATGCCCGATGAAGGGTCGAAACGTTCTAAATAAAATCACCTGGGAGCCTGAGCAGCAGTGTGCGGCGTTATCCTTTTTCTTTTCCATATATGGATCTGTGCCATTCACTTTGAACTGGACTGTTTACAGCATAAGCAGTTGTGAGTAGATTAGCTTGTTTTGAGATCAAAAGTGTGAGCTGCATGTAGCCACTTGTGCACATTTGTTCATATCCTCCGCTAGTTGAGTTATTAGTCCAGTTATAGATCATTTGTAGTCAGCAATGGGGGAGTGGTTGCTTCCTACAAGAGCACAAAATGTGTACATGTCTAGCCATCTTTGAGAAGCAATTCAGGTAAAGAGCTTGTTTTGTCTTAAAAGGGGCAGTGTTGTGTTTTGGAATAGGCTTGAATAAGATAATTAGCCAATAGGCAGAGGGTAGCCGTGAAATGCTGAGTGCCAAAAATGTTTTGAGGGAACATTGGGCCCTACTTTTGCAGTCATGACACAAGTGGCGCCATGCTGTCAAATCCTGCCGCATAATTCTAGTTTGACCAGCTGTTTTCAGACAATTGTATTTTTCCCCCATTTGGTTGTCATATTGGCAGGTTTGCTAGCAACAAACTATTTAGCTAGCTTCTAGCCTAGTGTTTGATATGCAATGCGATCTCCTCGTAATGAACAGTGTCAACTGTCCTGACGAGAAGGCAAACTTTTCTAGCTATGCCAGGCAAAGTCGGGCATTATCAGCTCATTGTTATCGATTTATTAAAATGAATGTCAATAGAAAACATCTACTTTGCTGTTAATCTTGCTGAAGAGTTTGACTGTGTTAGCCATAGCTAGCTGGCTAGCTAGCAAGTAAGGGATAAGAACGTTGGCAGTGAGCATGGCAACGGGACAAAGAACAATGTACAGAACGTAGGTGTTTATCCCTTACACGTTAAAGGAGTCAGATGATGTATTTTACATCATAATGAAGTGGCAAGTGACGCTTTACTTCTTGAAAGTCCAATATCTTGACTTGACTGCTAACATTCAAAACATTTAGGGACTGTATCAACAGTGGACTAATGAGAAAGAAAACAAAAATATGTTTTGGTATTTAACAGTAGTCAGCCACTGACCAGTGGGTAGCGTAGTGGCTTTCCAGTCTGAGGGTCAGTGCCGTAGTTAAGCTTGGCCGAGCGGGGGACCATGGCTAGCTTCATGGCTGCATTCTCCCTATCCACCACCCCAAAGAACTCCTCCACCAAACGGGTCAGCTCCGGGTGGGCATGCAGTTCCTCCTTGAACGCCATGGCAACACTCTCGAAGGTGACGTCGTCGTGGGTGGGGCCTATTCCCCCAGAGGTGAGCAGGTGTGTGTACTGTGGGGCCAGGAGGGCTACCTCCTTAGAGATGACCTCCTGCTGGTCAGGGATTACTGTGACACGCTGGACACACACTCCCAGCTTCCTCAGCGCTCGCGACAGGAAGGCACTGTTAGTGTCCACCGTGTGACCCTGAGAGAGAGTGGGGGGGTAGAGGGAGGGAGAGAGACTCTTTGGATTAGCTAATTCCTAAGAGATAGGGACTTCGGGAGGAGGTTGTTGTCAGAGATCAGGCATATTCCACTCAGTACCAAGCCCCCATCTCTAGTATCACCTTGAGTATCTCGTCCCCAATGATGAGGATGGCTGCTGTGACAGCACCCCCCTTCTGTTGACAGGAGGTACCACAGCTCTGGTGATTCTGGGCCATGGTTACAGTGGTGACCTGGACCTGGGCGGCCACTCGCCTCACACGCACCACTGCTCTACTCAGCCTGGACACAGCCTGCAGCATCCAGACCTGAGACAGAAAGAGTGGGGGAAGAGAAACAACTAGAGAGGGAGGCAGGGAAGGAGATGGACATGGAGGGTGAGGTATGGAGGAGTAGAGGAGAGGGAGAAATGGGAGAATGGACAGCAATAAGTTTGTCATCATATTTACATAAGGCAGGGAGGGTAGACCAGGGGAGGAGTGATACATACACAGGATTTCACCATAAATGATTGTCCAGTTAGCTACCTATTCTATTTGAAATCCAAGCATTAACTTGAAGTTATGGTGGCTCAAATGTGTTGCTGTCTAAGTTCAAGATACATGTCTGATGTAGTTATAAGCCACCTGTCTATCTAGAGTGGCAGCCCTCATTCTCCACTTGTTCTGCCAGTCACATTATGTTAAAGGTCTCCAAAGCACACATATCCCTGGGTCGCTCCTCTTTTCAGTTCGCTGCAGCTGGAACGAGCTGCAACAAACACTCAAACTGGACAGTTTTATCTCAATCTCTTCATTCAAAGACTCAGTCATGGACTCTTACTAACAGTTGTGGATGCTTTGTATGATGTATTGTTGTCTCTACCTTCTTGACCTTTGTGCGGTTGACTTTGCCCAATAATGTTTGTACAGTGTTTTTGTGCTGCTACCATGTGTTGCTACTGTACCATGCGGTGTTGTCATGTTTTGCTGCCTTGTTATGTCGTCGTCTTTAGGTCTCTCTTTATGTAGTGTTGGGTCTCTTGTTGTGATGTGTGTTTTGTCCTTTATTTATATTGGATTTATTTGTTTAATCCCAGGTCCCCGTCCCCACGGGAGTAGGCCGTCATTGTAAATAACAATTTGTTCTTCACTGACTTACCTAGTTAAATGAAGGCTAAATAAACGAAAGTAAAGGGCGATCTCGCCACGGTCATTCGGCGAGGAACAAGCCAGCCACAACCATTGCATTGGACCAGATACGGAAAAGGAAGCGAGACATCCCACTCGCACATTTTTTCAGGTTCATATTAAGTCAATGAACTAAGCAGACCAGATCCAGCTGCTATCCCTAAAGCAGATCGGAACTATGACAACTGTTTTCAAAGGTAAACGGCCTGCGTAAGCCATCTTAATTTAGCCTACATCATATGCTAACAGCTAGCTAGTTACCCCCTGCGCAACGCGTACATGAGTTTGTATGTAGTAACCATGATCATTAGTTTAATGGCAACGTGATACCCTTTCTACAGATCATCATTTATCTCTGCTGTGACAACAGATAGTAACAATCATGTATTTGATAACCCGTGTAATCAACAGACAAGTGCTTACCCTAAAGTCGCATACGTCCTCGTAATGTATTAGCCGACAAAACTGCATGTCCTTCAAACACTGGGCGGCTCTGGCGAGCCAATCAAGAGCAATAAATTGCAATCTCTGAATCCAGAAAGCCAATGAGCTGTGAGAAGGCGGGACGAAATGTTACCACGGGTTTGTTTGTGTAGCGGAAGTACAGTGTTGCACTGATAACTTGGTTTTGTCTAGAAGGGATACAATGTTTTTCGTAGTAGGTTTAGCATAACGTGGGCAGTAGGTTATGAGAACTAGGTCAAGGTTAGGAAAAGAGAGGATTCGCAACAAAAAAAAAAAACATACGTTTGACGTCAAATTTCACAACCTATATCCCTTCTAGACAAGACCCTGATAACATGCACCCAGAGTTTGCCTACAGTAGTATTTTATGATTATAACGTTATTATTATATTCGCCTCGACCAAGCAAAAATACGTGTTTTAAGCCTATCTGCAACAGAGTTTACAATTCTTACAATGATTTGTGATAAACCATAACAAAAACAATGAGTAGGCAGTAGAATGTAGATGACTGTCCTTTGTATGTTAATTGGTAGAGCATGGCGCTTGGGTTGAAGGTTCGATTCCCAGGTTGGACCAATACAAAGAAGGATTCAAATATGCACTCACTGATGTAAATCGCTCTGGATCGTCTGCTAAATGTACAAAAAAAATATGTTTTATTTTCTAATACTGTCAAGTACACATATTAATATGTGCGCGTGCAAATATGGTATCTACCAGCAGAGGACTCCGGTGAACAGTATTCACTATGCATAAATGAGTGGGCTCCATGGATATATCTAGACTATAGGTTATTTATCATACTTTACCTATTCAATAAGGGTCTGTTCTATTATTGAACATTATTTGGTCTCAGTGATCCAATCATAAACATTATGAACTGCTATTCAGGTTTGTTCTCGTGCTCCTCGGTCAAGAAATGTTGTAGCCTAAAACAGGCATTACAGTTGCACTATCCAAATAATCATGTGTGATTCAACAAAGACTGTGTCAATGTGGTTTAATATTAGTTTACTCAGTTATACGGTAGGCTGGTTTGTTATTGTGCGAAGTTATCGTTTTGCGCAATCGCTTTCTTTCAAGGCCGCTCAACCGCGGACCAGGTGCAAAGAACCACACAAACTGAGAGGCAAATGACGTTACCATTTGTTCGCGGAAGTCGCTTTTTTTGTGTTGGTAGAAAGGGGAGGAAAGGAAGAGAAACTAAAGAAGAAAAGTTTCAACCCTCTTTCTAACGAAATTAATATGCACACTGTACGAAAGCTGGCGTTTTGAACCTTCGCATTCAGCCACTTGTGTAATTTAGTTAGAGGTAGGCCTACGGGACAACAACAGCTGGGAGAAAACAAGAGGCACAAAAGGGACAAGGAGGAAGATAGCTGGTAAGTTCTCCTGACAAAAGTTCAGCACACTTCTCTGGGCATATGGTTTGGGCTTGAATGTTAAGGGCTGCGTGTTGTAACGTTTTAGGACATTCGAATACTAAAGCAATAACATTGTCTGACAGATGAATATTATTTGCTGTAGGCCGAGTGTAGGCAACCTAGGCTATTACTTTTTGTTGTGCCATCTGTTCGGTGTTGGCGAAACAGTCGTGCTAAAAAAAATAACTCGTCTAGTAACACTTCTGAGTTCAGTTAGGCCGTCCTACAAAAAAAATGTATCGAGTTATTGTAACATTGCGAAATATAGCCTAGTGATACAAAGTAACTAGCCTAGGCCGCACATTAAACATTGTATCTATTCCACAGAAGTCGCAAACAGCCGTGTTGTCACATTTGGGTGTTTTCAAAATCAAGTGGTTTGCTGCATAGGCTACTAGAAATAGTCAGTTCTTTAGGCCTGGGTCCTGTGATATCAATACTTTCCTCACAACAAGTTGTCCAACTCTGTCATTTAAACTGTTCTGGTAACACTTTATAGACTTACATGAGTACTAATACTGTAACAAGAAAAGTAACCGCACTGTTTGTATTGACGTGTTGTTTACGTACTACTATAGCAATATGGAGTTTTGTTTGTTTTTCTACACGTGGAACAGGAACTGACCACTATTCCGTTTATGTAAACTCCACAATACCTACTATGCAATGGAAACTATGCTACCATTCTTACTATGTAAAAACACGTTAATGCAAGGCTATTACTAAATGAATCCCAGTGTTACCACACAGGTTTAGAGAAACTGAATCTAAAGTCTTAGACTAAACAGGCTGGTTTTGGCTTTCTGTAAATGCTCTAGTTCTTTTTCAGCGACCTAATCAGAAGTTCACATTTCTGTGATGTGCAATATAGATCATTAGTATATTGTCAAGATGGCATTCTCATGGAGATGATTTCATGTTTCAATTGGTCTAGGTTCTATATTGTCATGGAAGTGTAACTATTTGTTTCAGACAACAATGATAATTTAAATAACAACAAGCCCGATCATTTAAATAATCTGTCAGACGGCATGGACAAAGCCCGTGGTGTACATGATTTTTATTGATAAAACAGTGAAAAAAACGAACTCTGTAAGGTTGGAAAACAACTTCCCACAAAACACAGGTGGAGAAAAGGCGTACGATTCCCAATACAGAACATTCAACAACAAGCTGTGATGCTGGGCCCTTCATAAGCCTGGGCCCTTCATATTTCGGGCTGCATTGGTGTGGCCAGATACATAAACACACACAGTTGTTATGGTTACCTACACCTCAGTCTGTGATGGGACTACTGTTGTTAGACAGCTGGCCTGGTCCTGAGCCCTATACTACGTATGTGGTTTGAGGAGTTGGCGAGGTCACTTTGGTCAACTCTGAGTTCAACTCGGGATAACTGGTACCACGACCAGTTATCCCGAGTTGAACTCAGAGTTGACCAAAGTTAGCCGGGTACATTTCTATGGCAACAAATCCAGAACTAACCTGCACCTGGGCAGGCTTACTCAGGCTTACTCAGGGTTAAGTGTCACGAGTTAAAGACCAATAAAATCAAGTAAAACGTGTGTATAACTTAATACGATTATTATATCGATAGGAGTGGGGGAAAGGTGCTTGTGTATTGATAAGCACACTAAAGAAGGTATTAACGATAATAAAATAAAGACGGCCTTCAACGAGCCTATTTTACACCACAGCCTGCTGAATGTGCAGCATAACTCTTTTCATTTTGCACAAATTAAGACGTGGCACTGACTCGCCCATGGATGGATGTTTCAGCCTTGTCTCAATGAAAAGTTTGGTGTTCCACCAGACACGTGTGACATGCATGCGCAGTTACAAGCCTGCTAGAGTTAGCAGCAGGCATATAAGCAATATCCACTGTTGTAGTACGGATGAAGCCTGAGCTGGAATGTGACTAAAGCTGACTAGCTTTGGAAAACCCTGAGTAAATCTAAGTTTAATCATAGTATACCACTCTGATGGTTTGGCGACACCCCAGACAGACAGGAGTCAGGGATGGAGTGGATAGAGGTAGGCTTGTGTCTGAACAGACTGCTTCATAATAAGCCCAGCTCCCATATCACACTCTCACACACTCCTTAAACTCACTGTCAGTGGGTTATCTCTCTGATGGTGACGAAGAGGAGGAAGGCTTGACTGACTGCTGCATGGCTGGGCCTGGGGATAATACACTCTGAGAGACAGAAATGTCAGTGATAGAAATGTACACACACACACTACCAACTAATCAATTAATCTATCTGTCAATCAAAGACATCCTGTCTGACAGAGCTTCACAATCCACCTCAGACCCTCTCAATCAAACCGGGTTTGCCCAATCTAATGCAGACCCTATCAATCAAAAGCAGAACCAATCAGTCCTGTCTGTGTGATAAGCTTGGCTTGTTGATACCTTTCCTTAACTCCCTTTTGATTTGTCAGACAGGTGTGTGTATCTCCACTCAAAAATAAGTGTGTGTGAGCGCATGCACGTATGCATGTGTGCGGACGTGTGCCAGCACTTAGTTGCAATTGGCAACAGTCTTGGATTTCACTCATTTTCAGGTTGTATATCAATATGATGCTATGTCTGACATGTAGCTCACTGCCAGAGAGAAAAGCCAAGCAGCTGGCTAGATACTGCTCTGTTTTAGCTGGCAAGATACTGTTTCAGCTGTTGTGAGCAGCAGCTTATCTGCATCAAGAAGAGGTTTTGTATCCATGGTTTTAAGAACAGTCAAATGTATGACCTTTGACTTATTTGGGTCCTTCACTGTAACACTTAATTGTGGACCCAAATAGTTTTCAGTGTGTGTGTGGAAACACTGTAGGAGCAGATATCTGGGTCTCAGTGTGTGGTTGTCCGTCTCTTACAACGTAGCGGAAGAGATGGTGATGCCTGAGCTCCACTTCCTGCCCTGCAGCCCTGGTCTGCCTCCTACTCACTTCACATAGACACTTAAGACTACATGCTGAGCTGCAGACAGATTCACTCCCACATAGTTTAAATGTAACTAAAGGCCTACTAGTATTTACTTGATGCACTTAATAACTGTAAATGGCATATATAATAATCAAGTCCCAAAGTAATCATTATGATACTACTATTCATAGATTCATAGATTTTTTTATGATACAAAACAGGGAGCTTTATCAGGGTTGCACATGCTTCATATACTGGTGCTTCCTGTCGATCACATTTGATCAGCACATTTAGAGAGGGACATTCCTAATGTCTGATGTTATGAACAGGAGTACATATGAACAGGGAGCGAATGGAACTCCTGTCCACTGAATGGAAGCGAATGAAATTAATAGAATGGTTAGCTCCCGTACTTCCTGGTCTCCTTTATGACATCTCTCTGCCTAATCCTGTTTTATGCCATCCTAGGTTCATGGCATTGGGCCTGTGTGGTGTGCCCTCTGTGTGGGAGGTTTGTGAGGTTAAAAGGGAACTGTTTCAGTCTCACATCCTGCTCTGGCCCAGAGGCTACAGTTTCCAGGGATTACTTATTGTTTCTCTGTAAAGTGTTACACTCTAAGAGTTCCCTATGGTGTGCAGTCTATGTAGTGTTACACACTAATAGTTCCCCTGGCTGGCTGGCTGAGCTTGTAGTCAGAGCAGTGGTGAAGGAGTTTCAGGTTGTTTGCCCCTATCTGTTTGTCTCACATGTAGAACTGTTAACTGGTCTGGTCGGCTGGTTGGGCCTGCTGAAAGCCTGGCTAATCTAATGTCCATACCACCCCCTAATATCCACTCAATAACCGGAATATTTCTGGACATGTTCGGTCACATTCACATCACTTGACAGGTTATATGTTGTGCGTGTGTGTACACATATGACTGATTTTGGAAGGAAAGCTGTTGTCTGGATTTATTTGACTAGTCCCTGAAAGTAATGTCTTTCATTCCACAATGTGTGTCTGAACATGCTCAATATACACACACACACACAGTCTTTGGTATGTGGGGATACAAAAAGAGCTTGCCTAACGTGTGTGTGTGTACCTTTGCGCTCACCTGAACAAGGAGGTCACATGACTCTCTCCACAGCTGATCCTGGGAGCAATGCATGCTCCAAGCCAAGTGTTTGTGAGGGGGATCATTTAGGAGAACTATGATTCGCTACATGTACAACGTTCATTGATTGGTTAAGAGTGTGTGTACTAGAGGTCGACCGATTATGATTTTTCAACGACGATACCGATTGTTGGAGGGCAAAAACAGCCGATGCCGATTAATCTGCCAATTTTCACATCCATAAATATCGAACTAATCATAACGAACCACTGGGTTGAGTCTGTAGCAACTAAAATAGGAGTATGAATTTGCTTATATAAGTGAAAATATCAACAACAACAAAAACATTTTATTTCTACCGGTAAATGTGTGCTTAGTATTGTTTTCATTGACAAATGTGGTATAAGCGGGATAAACAGCTTAAACAAAATAAACTTTGCTGTTATTCGGCTGCAGAGGTCGGGACTGTGTTGCTGTAGCTAGTTGGCTCCGCCTCATCCCGCTCTGCCGTCCATTGTTTCCAAGGTAATGTACAGAACGTGGGCGTTTATCCCTTACATGTTAAAGGAATCACATGATGCATTTTGCATCATCATGATGATGTGGCAAGTGACGTTTTACTTCTTGAAAGTCCAATATCTTGACTTGACTGCTAACATTCAAAGAATTTAGGGACTGTATCAACAGTGAACTAATGAGGAAAAAAATACCCAAATATATTTTTTGTTTAACAGTAGTCAGCCACTGACCAGTGGGTAGCGTAGTGGCTGTCCAGTCTGAGGATCAGTGCCGTAGTTGAGCTTGGCCGAGCGGGGGACCATGGCTAGCTTCATGGCTGCATTCTCCCTATCCACCACCCCAAAGAACTCCTCCACCAAACGGGCCAGCTCCGGGTGGGCATGCAGTTCCTCCTCGAACGCCATGGCAACACCCTCGAAGGTGACGTCGTCGTGGGTGGGGCCTATTCCCCCAGAGGTGAGCAGGTGTGTGTACTGTGGGGCCAGGAGGGCCACCTCCTTAGAGATGACCTCCTGCTGGTCTGGGATTACTGTGACACGCTGGACACACACTCCCAGCTTCCTCAGCGCTCGCGACAGGAAGGCACTGTTAGTGTCCACCGTGTGACCCTGAGAGAGAGTGGGGGGGGTAGAGGGAGGGAGAGAGACTCTTTAGATTAGCTAACTCCTAAGAGATAGGGACTTGGGGAGGAGTTTCTTTTCAGAGATCAGGCATATTCCACTCAGTACCAAGTAGAGGTCGACCAATCGTGATTTTTCACAGCCGATACCGATTATTGGAGGACCAAAAAAAGCCGATGCCGATTAAAATCGGCCGATATTTATTTATTTATTTATTTATTTGTAATAATGACAATTACAACCATACTGAATAAACACTTATTTTAACTTAATATAATACATCAATAAAATCAATTTAGCCTCAAATAAATAATGAAACATGTTCAATTTGGTTTAAATAATGCAAAAACAAAGTGTTGTAAGAAAGCTAACATTTAAGTTCCTTGCTCAGAACATGAGAACATATGAAAGCTGGTGGTTCCTTTTAACATGAGTCTTCAATATTCCCAGGTAAGAGGTTATCGGTTGTAGTTATTATAGGACTCTTTCTCTCTATGCCATTTGTATTTCATATACCTTTGACTATTGGATGTTCTTATAGGCACTTTAGTGTTGCCAGTGTAACAGTATAGCTTCCGTACCTCACCTCGCTCCTACCTGGGCTCGAACCAGGAACACATCGACAACAGCCACCCTCGAAGCAGCGTTACCCATGCAGAGCAAGGGGAACAACTAGTCCAAGTCTCAGAGCGAGTGACGTTTGAAACTCTATTAGCGCGCACCCCGCTAACTAGCTAGCCATTTCACATCGGTTACACCAGCCTAACCTCGGGAGTTGATAGGCTTGAAGTCATAAACAGTAGAGCTGCTGGCAAAATGCATGAAAGTGCTGTTTGAATGAATGCTTATGAGCCTGCTGGTGTCTAAGATCGCTCAGTCAGACTGCTCTATCAAATCATAGACTTAATTATAACATAATAACACACAGAAATACGAGCCTTTGGTCATTAATATGGTCGAATCCGGAAACTATCATCTCGAAAACAAAACGTTTATTCTTTCAGTGAAATACGGAACTGTTCCGTATTTTATCTAACGGATGGCCTCCCTAAGTCTAAATATTCCTGTTACATTGCACAACCTTCAATGTTTTGTCATAATTACGTAGAATTCTGGCAAATTAGTTCCGATTGAGCCATGCAGCACAAACTGTTGCATATACCCTGACTCTGCGTGCAATGAACGCAAGAGAAGTGACACAATTTCACCTGGTTAATATTGCCTGCTAACCTGGATTTCTTTTAGCTAAATATGCAGGTTTAAAAATATATACTTCTGTGTACTGATTTTACGAAAGGCATTGGTGTTTATGGTTAGGTACATGTTGGAGCAACGGCAGTCCTTTTTCGCGAATGCGCACTGCATCGATTATATGCAACCCGGTACAATCTAGATAAACTAGTAATATCATCAACCATGTGTAGTTATAACTAGTGATTATGATTGATTAAGTTACCTGCTAGCTAGCAACTTACCTTTGCTTCTTACTGCATTCGTGTAACAGGCAGGTTCCTCATGAGGCATGTGGTTAGAGTGTCGGACTAGTTAACTGTAAGGTTGCAAGATTGAATCCCTGAGCTGACAAGGTAAAAATCTGTCGTTCTGCCCCTGAACAAGGCAGTTAAACCACTGTTCCTAGGCCGTCATTGAAAATAAGAATGTGTTGTTAACTGACTTGCCTAGTTAAATAAAGGTGTAAAAAAAAATGGCTAAATTGGTGTCCAAAATTACAGATTTCCGATTGTTATGACAACTTCAAATCGGCCCTAATTAATCTGCCATTCCGATTAATCGGTCGACCTCTAGTGTGTACCATGTGCTGATGTGCGCTTTGGTGTTTTTAGGGTTACAGACACTCACAGGCAGTCAGTGTTGTCCCATGGAATACGTGGTAAGAACTTGAGAGACACACACAGGCATATGGGCTGCTGGTTGCGCCTCCCACTGTCAGTATCTCCCTGCTGTAAAGGACATTGTTTATTTGTCTGTCTAAGCCATTTAGAGGTGTGTGTGTGTGTTACTGGTATAGGGCCTGGTGTGGGGTTGCTGGGTGTGCATTCAACAATCACTCTGTATACCGCTGTGATCTGTATGGTGAACGGTGTCATCACACTGTGGGTGTGCGTTCAACAATCACTCTGTATACCGCTGTGATCTGTATGGTGAACGGTGTCATCACACTGTGGGTGTGTGTTCAACAATCACTCTGTATACCGCTGTGATCTGTATGGTGAACGGTGTCATCACACTGTGTGTTAAACAATCACTCTGTATACCGCTGTGATCTGTATGGTGAACGGTGTCATCACACTGTGTGTTCAACAATCACTCTGTATACCGCTGTGATCTGTATGTTGAACGGTGTCATCACACTGTGTGTTCAACAATCACTCTGTATACCGCTGTGATCTGTATGGTGAATGGTGTCATCACACTGTGTGTTCAACAATCACTCTGTATACCGCTGTGATCTGTATGGTGAACGGTGTCATCACACTGTGGGTGTGCGTTCAACAATCACTTTGTATACCGCTGTGATCTGTATGGTGAACGGTGTCATCACACTGTGGGTGTGTGTTCAACAATCACTCTGTATACCGCTGTGATCTGTATGGTGAACGGTGTCATCACACTGTGTGTTCAACAATCACTCTGTATACCGCTGTGATCTGTATGGTGAACGGTGTCATCACACTGTGTGTTCAACAATCACTCTGTATACTGCTGTGATCTGTATGGTGAACGGTGTCATCACACTGTGGGTGTGTGTTCAACAATCACTCTGTATACCGCTGTGATCTGTATGGTGAACGGTGTCATCACACTGTGGGTGTGTGTTCAACAATCACTCTGTATACCGCTGTGATCTGTATGGTGAACGGTGTCATCACACTGTGTGTTCAACAATCACTCTGTATACCGCTGTGATCTGTATGGTGAACGGTGTCATCACACTGTGGGTGTGTGTTCAACAATCACTCTATATACCGCTGTGATCTGTATGGTGAACGGTGTCATCACACTGTGGGTGTGTGTTCAACAATCACTCTGTATACCGCTGTGATCTGTATGGTGAACGGTGTCATCACACTGTGGGTGTGTGTTCAACAATCACTCTGTATACCGCTGTGATCTGTATGGTGAACGGTGTCATCACACTGTGGGTGTGTGTTCAACAATCACTCTGTATACCGCTGTGATCTGTATGGTGAACGGTGTCATCACACTGTGGGTGTGTGTTCAACAATCACTCTGTATACCGCTGTGATCTGTATGGTGAACGGTGTCATCACACTGTGGGTGTGTGTTCAACAATCACTCTGTATACCGCTGTGATCTGTATGGTGAACGGTGTCATCACACTGTGGGTGTGTGTTCAACAATCACTCTGTATACCGCTGTGATCTGTATGGTGAACGGTGTCATCACACTGTGGGTGTGTGTTCAACAATCACTCTGTATACCGCTGTGATCTGTATGGTGAACGGTGTCATCACACTGTGGGTGTGCGTTTCACAATCACTCTCTCTGTGGGCAACACTTTGTAACGCTGAGGTGTTGACGTGGGTTCTGTGGTTCTCTCCCTGATTCTGTCTCTCTAGCGGTTCTGCAGTTCTAGATATTCTTCTGTGTTTCTGTCTGAATCTCGGTTCTCATCACTGGAAGTTCTCACTTGGTCCACTGATCACTTTGGTTTTCTCTTTTCTTTCTAAGACTTGAAGAATATGTATCTTGACTGCCACATCAAGTGTATTGTTTCTGTTGTTTACTGTCCTGTTTGTGAGATAATAACCTGTTCTTTACCAGCGGTGAACTCGTGGTACAGTAGCTGCTTGGCATTGCCAGGTTAAGTGTTCATATTTGGCCATATACATCAAGGTTATTCACAATGCCCTCAAATCAGCCTGCATCTCTGGTCTGTGTGGTCTGTCTGGTCTGTTGAAAGAGAGAGAGAGAGACTCTCCCCTCCCTCTCTTTCTCTCCCTCTCTTCCTCTGTCTGTTTCCCTCCTTTTTTCTCTTTCCCTCCATCTCAATTCAATCCATCTCTCCCTCTGGTTCTCAGGTTACCAAACAGGAATAAGGGGGAGGAGCCTTTTAGAGGGGAAACAGCCCATTTGGGCTATACTATCTCCATCCCTCTCGCCTTCCCCTCCTCCATCCATTCCGTTGTCCTTCCCCTAGTGTGTGTGTGAGCGAGAAAGGGAGTGAGCAATGCTCAGTGCACACGCATGCATATACTGTTAAATTATTTAGACTGCAAAGTGGAAGAGGGGAAAAGGGGAGGAGAGGGGAAGGAGGGAGGGAAAGGGAAGGAGGGAGGGAAATGGAACGAGAGAGGGAAAGGGAAGGAGGGGTGAGCGGATGAGACAGCATCAGCGCATGAGCGAGAGAGACAGAGGCGGCATCACCCAGACAGACAGAGAGGGAGAAGGAGAGGATAGACAGCGGGCTCGTCTCTCCCTCAGACAGAGCTGGAAGGAAAGCAAAGGGGAATGAGAGAGCGAAGCAAGAGGAGGAGAGGAAGACAATGAAGGAGTGCCATTGTTCAGCCCTGCCGTTCTGCTGTTTCACATTCAGCTGAGACGGAGAAGAGAGGAGGAGGACAAGCTGAGGAGAGGATAGATGGAGAGGATATGAGATCTGGCAATGACTTAGTGATTTAAACGAGTGGAAGAGAGGAGAGAGCGAGGGTGTTTAAACATGAATATGGTTCTGATGTGAATATGGAGCTCTGTTAACACCATGCTACGGATAATCACCTCTACTCTGTCTAACCCAAAATAAGGAACAATTGTTTTACATTTTTGAAGCAAAGGAGGAGTTCTCAAGAATTTATTCACAATTCAAAGCAACAAAACATTTTTTTTTGTAGTAAAATAAACAATTATAGGTGGAAAAAAACCTGCTCTGCAGATTACTATACAATCACCACCTTTGTCGTTACTTACCTAACAGTTAGGACTGTACAGGAAAACATTCAGGATGTTGTTATGCAATTTTTTTCTAAAGTGTTAGCTATTGTGATTAGTAAAGTTTATTGATATTAATATTGACTATCATATATGAAAGTATTTCATCCTCTGAAGCAAAATATGTTGTGTTAATCCATGTGTCCTAGCCAGAGTCTGGAATCAGCCAGGTTGGGATGTCAACATTGATTTGGTTTTATGGCCGGTGCGACGTGGGCCAAACTTTGATCATTTCCAGAGTGGTATTGATCCCTCCAGGAGTCTCTGGCTGGCCGACTGGCTGTGGTTTCTATAGTTAGATGTTAAAGACCGTAATTGGTCAGTCTCAGCTCTGCTTAGCTGCTCCTAGGCTCTGATTTGTGGAAGCAGTCTGTTATCTCATTGTCTGAGATGTTTCTGCCGCTGTCAGGATTTCTCAATATAGATCCTGAGCAGGCTTCTCTTCTAATGTTTGTTGCCACGGCAACTTGCATCCGCTGCAGTCGGAGACAGACTGAGATGTAAACCAGGAGAAACAGTCCAGACTACTGGTGGGGTGGTGACGACCAGGAGAAACAGTCTAGACTACTGGTGGGGTGTTAGTGTGTAGAACCTCTAACCTATTTATGTAAATGTAGGCTCTGTCTAGAATTCTAGACTGAAATTGATGCAGTATTCTTGCTGGTTTGCCATGAGGTATATCTCTCATTCTCTCTCTTCAACTTCTGCCGTGCCATCTTTGCTGGTAACTAGCGTCCTGACCGGGACAGGTGGTATACCAAGCCGATGTCAGAAATTATTAATCTGGATTATAATCAGATAATTCGACATGTGGACATATCATTCACTTTGTACAGCTGTGGAACTGTGTAGTCTTAACTGGTATCATCAACTGTGTTGTTTATGTGTTGGTGTAGTGGTGACTTTCTCTACTTGTGTGTTTTCTATCTGTGTGTAGGAGAATCAGGACATCTGTTCAGGTAGAGGGCGCTGTACTCTGCACTCGTCTGACCTACACTGTGTTTTATTCTGTGCACTAACATCTGGCAGGGCGAGGGTTAAACCTGCTGTACTAGCATTTACTAGTGTTAACCAACGGGTCACTTAGCAAACATAGGTTATGTTTGTGACATCTCGTCACTGTTAGCGACTGGTTCTGTCTGTTGCTAGCGTTGCATTGCGTTCAATTGTGAAACGCTAGCAACTCTATACGTTCATCTGTTTTGACATTTATATTTTAGTCATTTAGTAGACACTCTTTCCCAGATTGATTTAGAGTTGTGAGTGCATACTTGCTCGTACTGGTCCCCTGTAGGAATCAAACCCACAACCCTGGCGTTGCAAGCCTAATGCTCCACCAGGTGAGCCACATGGGACACGTTGTCTACAGCCACTAATTGACCGTCGCGATCTGACCATCTAGCCTGCATTTAGCATTCCACTGGTAGTGCTACAGCACTAGGACAAATAGACATTTAGAGCATAGACTATAATGGAAGACTTTTGTAGTTATGCGAAGACAGTTAGGCTGTGTTAAGAGCCTGCCGTAGGCTGTCGTAAGACCTTAATAGCCCTTCATAGCCCCTACATAGCACTTCATAGCTAATCCCAGTCTGTATCCTGATGTGTTCTAGTGCTCTCTGTCTGGGAGGAGACGTTAGCTAGCGAGTGCTGTGTCAGGCTCTGTAGACAGACCCTCTGGTGCTAGACTGGTGTGATCGAGCGAGCGTCCCTCTGTCTGTTGCTAGGCAGCCAAAATCAAACGGCTAGCTGGTAGCCCTCTGCTTCCAAACATACAGGGCTTTAGCCGTTAGCGCTTGTTGTTGAAAGGCAACTTTCTCTGGTATCATCGTGTAACTCTTGGTGCCAAATTGTCAATCTGTTACAAAGTTTTATCTCAGTGGGTCAAACCTGGCAGAGTAATGGTTAGAACATGTGTAAAGTGCTGGGAACAACACTGATATGTGAGCTGACAAGCCCCTGGAGTTATATTCCAGGTTCAACCTCCACTATTCAGTCCTGTGAGCTGACAAGCCCCTGGAGTTATATTCCAGGTTCAACCTCCACTATTCAGTCCTGTGAGCTGACAAGCCCCTGGAGTTATATGCCAGGTTCAACCTCCACTATTCAGTCCTGTGAGCTGACAAGCCCCTGGAGTTATATGCCAGGTTCAACCTCCACTATTCAGTCCTGTGAGCTGACAAGCCCCTGGAGTTATATTCCAGGTTCAACCAACACTATTCAGTCCTGTGAGCTGACAAGCCCCTGGAGTTATATTCCAGGTTCAACCTCCACTATTCAGTCCTGTGAGCTGTGTCTTGCGGCTGGAGACTGTTCATGTTAGACATCTTTAGTTTTCTCTTTGGATGGACTATGCAGATTGTTCGGATTGTAGTTAGCTCAGTGTTTCTAGTTAGGTTAGTACTGGACCGTACTGTGCAGTGTTAAGAAATACACATGCTTCTCCCAGGTAACTGACTATTGGCTTGGCTTGTTTAAACAAGACTGTTTCTGTGGAATCGATAAGGAGAGAGAGAGAGAGGGGAGGGAGGTTTAATTAAGTGTAATGACTGGGTGAGGGAGTTCTCTAACAAGCCTCCAGTACCATTCAGGTCTCATTATCATCAAAACAATCGCACCAGTGGTGTCATCAGCCAATGACCTACATTCTCTCTTGTTACATCATGACTGTGTGTGTCACTGTTTCTGTAACCAGAAAGAGGCAACTTCTCCAACTCTAGCACTTCTGATGCTATGGTGCTCCAGAACGTATCCACTCTAACCAGGGCAGCAATGTTCTAGAACAGCTCTACCTACGGTTTTAGCCA
Organism: Oncorhynchus keta; assembly: GCF_023373465.1. NCBI lineage: Eukaryota > Metazoa > Chordata > Actinopteri > Salmoniformes > Salmonidae > Oncorhynchus > Oncorhynchus keta. Next base: position 80,346,815 of record NC_068454.1, read on the forward strand.
TATCAGAAACTTCAGTCAGGGACAAGCCCAGCATCTGGTCTTTTCTTATCTAGTGGTGTCTGTTACTAGGTTATGTGCATTGTATAGACTCTGGCTGTAGTTACAGAGTGAGTGTGGAGAGAGACAGACAATCTTTGAAGTAGAGGGACTGTTTAAGAGGACAGTCTGGAGAACGGGAAAGGAGACGAGGAGGGGGGAGAGGGGGAGCGAGAGATCATTTGGAAGAGAAGGCAGGAAGTGGTGGAGCGAGAGAAGGCGGAAGTGCAGCGGCTACTGAGGGAGGCACAGAAAACAGTGTGGAGGAGGAGAGAGGGATTCCAGGAGATGATAGGAGAGGACAAGCTGAGGGGAGAGAGAAGCGCAGAGAGAGGGATAGAGACTGTACAGGAGGTGATCTGGAGGAAGAGAGAGGAAGAGGGGGAGAAAGCCAAGGCCATCCAGAGAGGACACGAGACCATCTGGAGGAAGAGAGAGGGGGAGTGAGGAAAAGGGAGAGGGAGTGAAAGAGTACAGAGGAGGAAGAGTTCAATTACTTATGAGTATTCTCCAGCAGCCTTGGAACCTGAAAAACAAAACTGCTCACAGTAGAGAAAGAGGGATAAAGAGAGAGAGGAATAAAAAGCAGGAGGGATAGAGAGATTTTACCTGACAGAATTGGTGTCTGGCCATAGATCAGCAGGTCTTAACAGAACTTTGCTATTTTAAACTCTGCAGATAATCTTACTCTGTTGTATCAACCCGTGTGTGTGTCCCTTCTTATCTACTCGTTGGCAGCTGATAGAGTTTTTATGGGCCCGTGTCAGGCAAGAGAGGCTAGTGAGCTACTGCCCCGACAGACACGCTGAAACGCGCACACACACACCACAGACTCACACACTCTGTGCCATTTACAGGCAGTAGAGTAGGTTTCTACTCCAACACATGCTAACACACACAGACACATGAGGGTAGGCCCCTTGATGCAGTAACTCATACCACCTGAGTGTCTGTGTCAATAGACAATCACATTCTGAGGTTGTATGTGGAATCTCCATGGTGCTCAAAGATGAACAACTGGACTTAAGTGCCATGCTACATTAGTTGACATGCTGATGGGCTCAAACAGCATTTTTCAGAACAGGTGCTACATACTTGATCACAAAAATCCTTTTTGATTCTGTCTATTGGAAAGTGGCATTCATTTCTGTGGATTGAAAGTGATAACATATTGTAAGACTGATAGTGTAGACACCAAACAACTGAGTATCACTCCATCAGTGTGCTGGGTTAGACTCTTAGAGAGTGATCCCCTCTGATCTTCAATCGCTCCTCTTGCTGCTCTCCTCTGTCTTGTAGATGGTGTTTCTTGCACAGTGTCTGCTGCACTGCCTGACAATGACAGGAGGATATAAAACAGGGCGGACGGACAGACAACGGTCACTGAGAGGGAAAGAAAGACCAGTGTGTTTTTCAGCGAGCGACTGATAATACAGAGAAGGAGAGAATGAACCACCGTTGTTGTTTAGACTGAATCACACCAGAGTGTGTGGACTTGTTAGAGAAACACTGAAATAACATCGAACATCTCAGATCCATGATGGAGCTGGTCCCTAAAACTAAGTACACTCACTTCCGGAGTGAATCTCTCAGTTCGAATGACGATACCAACTCCAACCCTTTGTCCCTCCCCCCTTCCACCCCCGCAATCTCCCTCACCCCTCCTGGGCTACCCTCCTCCCTCTCCTCCTCCTCTCTCACCCCCATCCTCCCCCCTTCCTCCCCACGCCGGGCCGAGAACAGCCCCACCACGCTCTGTTCCTTCTTCCCCAGGATGGGAGCCCTTCGCCTGGGCATCTCTGCTACTCTACTCCCAGGCCTCAAGGTCTCCAGCAGGCCTCAGCAGGCTCAAGCCCCCATGGGGTCTTCAGGGGGTAACAGTTCCAGCTCTCCCACTCCTCACCCCCCTCCCTGTCTAACAGCCCCCTCTCCCCTCCATCGCTCCCCTCTGCAGGATATGAACCGGCTGGGTGGGGCGTCCAGGAGGGCGCGGGTGGAGGGGGGGCAGCTGGGGGGAGATGAGTGGACACGCCACGGCTCCTTCGTCAACAAGCCCACCAGAGGATGGCTACACTCAGATCATGTGGTCAGCACCACTGGGGTCGCCTACTCAGTACGGGTAAGAGTTGGTTGTTCTCTGTTTTTCAGTTTGTAGGATGTAGGCCTATAGGCTAGTACTTGCATATTTCTTTAACTTTCCATATCTGTCAATTTGTCTGTTGCTCTCTCAAAATGATCTCTTGTCTGTCCATCTTTCCATCTGTCTCTGTTTCCATCTTCCCCTCCGGTCAGTGTGGGTGTTCTGGAGGAAATGGAATCCTAGTTCATACGAGTTCCTTTCCTGTTTCCTGTGTAGTGTATGGGCTGTGTGGAGAGGAGTGCTGTAGGATGTGGCATCCCTGTTCATATGCGTCTCCTCTTTATTTCCTGTGTAGTATATGGGCTGTGTGGAGGTGCTACAGTCTATGAGGGCGCTGGACTTCAACACCAGAACTCAGGTCACCAGGTGAGAACCTCCAATTGTTCAAGGGATAGTTCAACCAATTACAAAATGTCATATTGGTTTCGTTACCCTGTAAGCGGTCTATGGAAACATTATGACAATCAAAATCCCCCGGAAGTATCTCAAATTGATTGTGAAGCTCAACAAAGTCACTTATAGATGATTTGAACATGATGTGCGGAAAATGCTAATGTCGGTACCATGACTTGAATGGGATTTGTGCAACAATTGCTAAAACGTTAGCATTTGGAAACAGTGCCAGGAAAACTAAACCAAGGGATCGATTGCCGTCATACCTTGTCCTTAGACTGCTTACAGGGTAAGGAAACCAATGTGTTATTTTGTCATTTGGGTGAACTAACCGTTTAAGCTGTTATTTAAGGCAAATGATCAAGTTACTGCACGCAGATGTACTGTGGTTAGGTAGTACAAAGCAGAGCCATGTAGTTAGAGCTACGTGTTGTATAGGACTCTGGTTCAAAACAGAGCCATGTAGTTAGAGCTAAGTGTTGTATAGGACTCTGGTTCAAAACAGAGCCATGTAGTTAGAGCTAAGTATTGTATAGGGCTCTGGTTCAAAACAGAGCCATGTAGTTAGAGCTAAGTGTTGTATAGGGCTCTAGTTCAAAACAGAGCCATGTAGTTAGAGCTAAGTGTTGTATAGGGCTCTGGTTCAAAACAGAGCCATGTAGTTAGAGCTAAGTGTTGTATAGTGCTCTGGTTCAAAACATTCCAAATCACAAAATGTACTCTTACTAGCTACCTCCTTTTCACAAAAAAAATGCATTATTTATCTCCAGTTCATATCCCCCAGTTCTCTTTTTTGCCCTGTTCTATTTTGGTCCCTAGCCGCTACCCATTCCGTGTTGGCCAATCTGAAAGGACTGTATAGGTTTAACAGTATTGTGTGTGTGCCTACCACCCTCACAACCTCTAAATTAGCATGTTCTGGAATCCTGCTGGTTTCTATAGTGATGTTTGTATCCATGGAGGATGAGTGTGGTTGTCAGGATGATCAAGTCTGTGTTACATGTTGCCAGATTTCATCTAATCTGCTGCACAGTGTGAAATCCGCACAAGTGTGTTACAGAGAGATTCTCACACGTGTTGTTGTTTCAGAGAGGCTATCTCAGTGGTGTGTGAGGCAGTGCCTGGAGCCAAAGGAGCCCAACGCAAGAGAAAGGTACACCAATATACACACACAGAGTATTATTTATTTATGTGTTAAGTGGATGGCCGTGGTCAGGGCGTTGTTGGATCTGGATTTAGCTGGATTGACCACTCTGTGGTCAGTGGTACTTCCAGGTAATTACCTCTGTCTCTCTCTTTCTCTCTCACTGTCTCTCTCACACATGTACACACTGCCCCTTGTATGAGGGAGACTTGTGACTAAGTTGTGTGTTCCGAGACTAAGCCAACTCCAACTGGGCCAGGCATTCCTGTAAAACTTAATGCATCCACCCAAACACTACATAAAACAGCTATATACACAACAGACTGGTTTGGCTAAATCATGTCTGGCCCTGGGAGACTGTGGGGTACTGTGTGAGACTGTGGGAGACTTGACTAGACAAGCTTCAGTGGCAGCCTGCAGCTGTTCTTCTATACACACACACACACACACACACACACACACACACACACACACACACACACACACACACACACACACACACACACACACACACACGGCTCAGACATGCTTCTCCCTCTCTATTGCCTTCACACACACACATTCTTCTCTGTATATTGTACAGTGTGTTTACTATGCTGTATATTGTACAGTACGTTTACTATGCTGTATATTGTACAGTATGTTTACTATGCTGTATATTGTACAGTATGTTTACTATGCTGTATATTGTACAGTACGTTTACTATGCTGTATATTGTACAGTATGTTTACTATGCTGTATATTGTACAGTATGTTTACTATGCTGTATATTGTACAGTACGTTTACTATGCTGTATATTGTACAGTACGTTTACTATGCTGTATATTGTACAGTACGTTTACTATGCTGTATATTGTACAGTACGTTTACTATGCTGTATATTGTACAGTATGTTTACTATGCTGTATATTGTACAGTATGTTTACTATGCTGTATATTGTACAGTATGTTTACTATGTTGTATATTGTACAGTACGTTTACTATGCTGTATATTGTACAGTATGTTTACTATGCTGTATATTGTACAGTACGTTTACTATGCTGTATATTGTACAGTACGTTTACTATGCTGTATATTGTACAGTACGTTTACTATGCTGTATATTGTACAGTACGTTTACTATGCTGTATATTGTACAGTATGTTTACTATGCTGTATATTGTACAGTACGTTTACTATGCTGTATATTGTACAGTATGTTTACTATGCTGTATATTGTACAGTACGTTTACTATGCTGTATATTGTACAGTACGTTTACTATGCTGTATATTGTACAGTACGTTTACTATGCTGTATATTGTACAGTATGTTTACTATGCTGTATATTGTACAGTGTGTTTACTATGCTGTATATTGTACAGTGTGTTTACTATGCTGTATATTGTACAGTATGTTTACTATGCTGTATATTGTACAGTATGTTTACTATGCTGTATATTGTACAGTATGTTTACTATGCTGTATATTGTACAGTACGTTTACTATGCTGTATATTGTACAGTACGTTTACTATGCTGTATATTGTACAGTACGTTTACTATGCTGTATATTGTACAGTACGTTTACTATGCTGTATATTGTACAGTATGTTTACTATGCTGTATATTGTACAGTATGTTTACTATGCTGTATATTGTACAGTATGTTTACTATGCTGTATATTGTACAGTATGTGTACTATGCTGTATATTGTACAGTACGTTTACTATGCTGTATATTGTACAGTACGTTTACTATGCTGTATATTGTACAGTACGTTTACTATGCTGTATATTGTACAGTATGTTTACTATGCTGTATATTGTACAGTACGTTTACTATGCTGTATATTGTACAGTACGTTTACTATGCTGTATATTGTACAGTATGTTTACTATGCTGTATATTGTACAGTATGTTTACTATGCTGTATATTGTACAGTACGTTTACTATGCTGTATATTGTACAGTACGTTTACTAGGCTGTATATTGTACAGTATGTTTACTATGCTGTATATTGTACAGTACGTTTACTATGCTGTATATTGTACAGTATGTTTACTATGCTGTATATTGTACAGTATGTTTACTATGCTGTATATTGTACAGTATGTTTACTATGCTGTATATTGTACAGTATGTTTACTATGCTGTATATTGTACAGTATGTGTACTATGCTGTATATTGTACAGTATGTTTACTATGTTTACTATGCTGTATATTGTACAGTGTGTTTACTATGCTGTATATTGTACAGTATGTTTACTATGCTGTATATTGTACAGTATGTTTACTATGCTGTATATTGTACAGTATGTTTACTATTCTGTATAGTGTACAGTGCGTTTACTATGCTGTATATTGTACAGTACGTTTACTATGCTGTATATTGTACAGTATGTTTACTATGCTGTATATTGTACAGTATGTTTACTATGCTGTATATTGTACAGTGTGTTTACTATGCTGTATATTGTACAGTATGTTTACTATTCTGTATAGTGTACAGTGCGTTTACTATGCTGTATATTGTACAGTACGTTTACTATGCTGTATATTGTACAGTATGTTTACTATGCTGTATATTGTACAGTATGTTTACTATGCTGTATATTGTACAGTATGTTTACTATGCTGTATATTGTACAGTGTGTTTACTATGCTGTATATTGTACAGTGTGTTTACTATGCTGTATATTGTACAGTGTGTTTACTATGCTGTATATTGTACAGTGTGTTTACTATGCTGTATATTGTACAGTATGTTTACTATGCTGTATATTGTACAGTGTGTTTACTATGCTGTATATTGTACAGTGTGTTTACTATGCTGTATATTGTACAGTGTGTTTACTATGCTGTATATTGTACAGTGTGTTTACTATGCTGTATATTGTACAGTGTGTTTACTATGCTGTATATTGTACAGTGTGTTTACTATGCTGTATATTGTACAGTATGTTTACTATGCTGTATATTGTACAGTGTGTTTACTATGCTGTATATTGTACAGTACAGTATGTTTACTATGCTGTATATTGTACAGTGTGTTTACTATGCTGTATATTGTACAGTGTGTTTACTATGCTGTATATTGTACAGTGTGTTTACTATGCTGTATATTGTACAGTGTGTTTACTATGCTGTATATTGTACAGTATGTTTACTATGCTGTATATTGTACAGTATGTTTACTATGCTGTATATTGTACAGTATGTTTACTATGCTGTATATTGTACAGTATGTTTAGTATATTGTACAGTGTGTTTACTATGCTGTATATTGTACAGTGTGTTTACTATGCTGTATATTGTACAGTGTGTTTACTATGCTGTATATTGTACAGTGTGTTTACTATGCTGTATATTGTACAGTATGTTTACTATGCTGTATATTGTACAGTGTGTTTACTATGCTGTATATTGTACAGTGTGTTTACTATGCTGTATATTGTACAGTATGTTTACTATGCTGTATATTGTACAGTATGTTTACTATGCTGTATATTGTACAGTGTGTTTACTATGCTGTATATTGTACAGTGTGTTTACTATGCTGTATATTGTACAGTGTGTTTACTATGCTGTATATTGTACAGTGTGTATGCTGTATATTGTACAGTGTGTTTACTATGCTGTATATTGTACAGTGTGTTTACTATGCTGTATATTGTACAGTATGTTTACTATGCTGTATATTGTACAGTATGTTTACTATGCTGTATATTGTACAGTGTGTTTACTATGCTGTATATTGTACAGTGTGTTTACTATGCTGTATATTGTACAGTGTGTTTACTATGCTGTATATTGTACAGTGTGTTTACTATGCTGTATATTGTACAGTGTGTTTACTATGCTGTATATTGTACAGTGTGTTTACTATGCTGTATATTGTACAGTGTGTTTACTATGCTGTATATTGTACAGTGTGTTTACTATGCTGTATATTGTACAGTATGTTTACTATGCTGTATATTGTACAGTATGTTTACTATGCTGTATATTGTACAGTGTGTTTACTATGCTGTATATTGTACAGTGTGTTTACTATGCTGTATATTGTACAGTGTGTTTACTATGCTGTATATTGTACAGTGTGTTTACTATGCTGTATATTGTACAGTGTGTTTACTATGCTGTATATTGTACAGTATGTTTACTATGCTGTATATTGTACAGTATGTTTACTATGCTGTATATTGTACAGTGTGTTTACTATGCTGTATATTGTACAGTGTGTTTACTATGCTGTATATTGTACATGCTGTATATTGTGTGTTTACTATGCTGTATATTGTACAGTATGTTTACTATGCTGTATATTGTACAGTGTGTTTACTATGCTGTATATTGTACAGTGTGTTTACTATGCTGTATATTGTACAGTGTGTTTACTATGCTGTATATTGTACAGTATGTTTACTATGCTGTATATTGTACAGTATGTTTACTATGCTGTATATTGTACAGTGTGTTTACTATGCTGTATATTGTACAGTGTGTTTACTATGCTGTATATTGTACAGTGTGTTTACTATGCTGTATATTGTACAGTGTGTTTACTATGCTGTATATTGTACAGTGTGTTTACTATGCTGTATATTGTATTGTACAGTGTGTTTACTATGTTGTTTACTATGCTGTATATTGTACAGTATGTTTACTATGCTGTATATTGTACAGTATGTTTACTATGCTGTATATTGTACAGTGTGTTTACTATGCTGTATATTGTACAGTGTGTTTACTATGCTGTATATTGTACAGTATGTTTACTATGCTGTATATTGTACAGTATGTTTACTATGCTGTATATTGTACAGTGTGTTTACTATGCTGTATATTGTACAGTATGTTTACTATGCTGTATATTGTACAGTGTTTTTGCTATGCTGTTTATATTGTACAGTATGTTTACTATGCTGTATATTGTACAGTATGTTTACTATGCTGTATATTGTACAGTATGTTTACTATGCTGTATATTGTACAGTATGTTTACTATGCTGTATATTGTACAGTGTGTTTACTATGCTGTATATTGTACAGTGTGTTTACTATGCTGTATATTGTACAGTATGTTTACTATGCTGTATATTGTACAGTATGTTTACTATGCTGTATATTGTACAGTATGTTTTACTGTATATGCTGTATATTGTACATTGTACAGTATGTTTACTATGCTGTATATTGTTGTTTACTATGTGTATATTGTACAGTATGTTTACTATGCTGTATATTGTACAGTATGTTTACTATGCTGTATATTGTACAGTATGTTTACTATGCTGTATATTGTACAGTATGTTTACTATGCTGTATATTGTACAGTATGTTTACTATGCTGTATATTGTACAGTGTGTTTACTATGCTGTATATTGTACAGTGTGTTTACTATGCTGTATATTGTACAGTGTGTTTACTATGCTGTATATTGTACAGTATGTTTACTATGCTGTATATTGTGTTTACTATGCTGTATATTGTACAGTGTGTTTACTATGCTGTATATTGTACAGTATGTTTACTATGCTGTATATTGTACAGTGTGTTTACTATGCTGTATATTGTACAGTATGTTTACTATGCTGTATATTGTACAGTGTGTTTACTATGCTGTATATTGTATTGTTTACTATGCTGTATATTGTACAGTATGTTTACTATGCTGTATATTGTACAGTATGTTTACTATGCTGTATATTGTACAGTATGTTTACTATGCTGTATATTGTACAGTATGTTTACTATGCTGTATATTTGTACAGTATGTTTACTATGCTGTATATTGTATGCTGTATATTGTAGTGTGTTTACTATGCTGTATATTGTTTACTAGTATGTTTACTATGCTGTATATTGTACAGTATGTTTACTATGCTGTATATTGTACAGTATGTTTACTATGCTGTATATTGTACAGTATGTTTACTATGCTGTATATTGTACAGTACGTTTACTATGCTGTATATTGTACAGTGTGTTTACTATGCTGTATATTGTACAGTATGTTTACTATGCTCTGTTGTTATCCTTTAGAATATCTTCTGTTTCATCTTCCTTATTGGTGAAATCTTCCTTTCCCTGTTGGCCTTCTGTTTAACATGAATGTCCCTCCCCTCCCCCTCCAGCCGTCGTCTCGCTGTATGACGTCCATTCTGGGGAAACGTAACCTGCAGTTTGCTGGGATGACCATCAGCCTGACGGTCTCTACCAGCAGCCTCAACCTGCTGGCCTCCGACTGCAAACAGGTGACACACACACACAAGCACACTCGGGCATGGATCCTGAATGAGTGTTTGTTGTTATTGAGCGATCTGCTTTTGTTATTACAGACTGTTACATGGAGTTAATTACATCATCCAGTCAGTTAGGTATTTAGTATACACTATATCTAACTGTCAATGGAACCAACCCCTACTGCTGAATGGAGAGACATGATCTCTCTCTCTCTCTCTTTTCACAGATAATTGCAAATCATCACATGCAGTCCATCTCTTTCGCTTCTGGAGGAGACCCAGTGAGTCATACAGCCCTCTCCCTCGCTCACCTCACTATCCATCCTCTATACCCACTCTATTCATTGCTCTGCCTCTGTCCACCCATCTACTTCTATATGCCTCTCTCTCTCTCTCTCTCCCTGCTCCACTCTGTCCATCCATCTACTCCTCTATGCCTCTCTCTCTCTCTCTCTCTCTCTCTCTCTCTCTCTCTCTCTCTCTCTCTCTCTCTCTCTCTCTCTCTCTCCCTGCTCCCTCTGTCCATCCATCTACTCCTCTATGCCCTCTCTCTCTCTCTCTCTCTCTCCCTGCTTCACTCTGTCCATCCATCTACTCCTCTATGCCTCTCTCTCTCTCCCTCTCTCTCTCTCTCTCTCTCTCTCTCTCTCTCTCTCTCTCCCTGCTTCACTCTGTCCATCCATCTACTCCTCTATGCCTCTCTCTCTCTCTCTCTCTCTCTCTCTCTCTTCTCTCTCTCTCCCTGCTTCACTCTGTCCACCCATCTACTTCTCTATGCCTCTCTCTCCCTGCTTCACTCTGTCCACCCATCTACTTCTCTATGCCTCTCTCTCCCTGCTCCACTCTGTCCACCCATCTACTCCTCTATCTCTCTCTCTCTCCCTGCTTCACTCTGACCACCCATCTACTCCTCTATGCTCTCTCTCTCTCTCTCTTCTCTCTCCACTCTCATCCACCCCTCTCTCTCTCTCTCTCTCTCTCTCTCTCTCTCTCCTCTCTCTCTCTCTCTCTCTCTCTCTCTCTCTCCCTCTTCTCTCTCTCTCTCTCTCTCTCTCTCTCTCTCTCTCTCTCTCTCTCTCTCCACTCTGTCCACCCATCTCTTCTCTATGCCTCCATCTCTTCTCTCTCTCTCTCTCTCTCTCTCTCTCCTCCCTGCTTCACTCTTCTCTCTCTGACCACCCATCTACTCCTCCTGCCTCTCACCCATCTCTCCTCTATGCTCTCTCTCTCTCTCTCTCTCTCTCTCTCTCTCTCTCTCTCTCTCTCTCTCTCTCTCTCTCTCTCTCTCTTCACTCTGTCCACCCATCTACTTCTCTATGCCTCCCTCTCTCTCTCTCTCTCTCTCTCTCTCTCTCCCTGCTTCACTCTGTCCACCCATCTACTCCTCTATGCCTCCCTCTCTCTCTCTCTCTCTCTCTCTCCCTGCTTCACTCTGTCCACCCATCTACTTCTCTATGCCTCTCTCTCTCTCTCTCTCTCTCCCTGCTTCACTCTGTCCACCCATCTACTTCTCTATGCCTCTCTCTCTCTCTCTCTCTCTCTCTCTCCCTGCTTCACTCTGTCCATCCATCTACTCCGCTATCCCTGTCCCGCTGCCTCTCTGTCTCTCTCTCATCTCTCTCTGTATTCCATAGCTCCTTTCCTCTTTTCCTCCTTCCTTTGTCTTCATCCACGTCAGTGGAACTCCCTGCCTCTCTTCCTCAGACATGTATTCTTTATCTTCCTCTTCTTCCTCTCTTCTTCCTCTCTAGTTCAGTGTGTTTTAATAGCTCTTCCTCTCTAGATCATGGTGTGTTAATTGCTCTTTCTCTTCCTCCTCCTCTCTTCTTCCTCTCTAGTTCATTGTGTTTTAATAGCTCTTTCTCTTCCTCCTCCTCTCTTCTTCCTCTCTAGTTCATTGTGTGTTAATAGCTCTTCCTCTTCCTCCTCTCTAGTTCATTGTGTTTTAATAGCTCTTCCTTTTCTTCCTCCTCTAGATCATTGTGTGTTAATAGCTCTTCCTTTTCTTCCTCCTCTAGATCATTGTGTGTTAATAGATCTTCCTCCTCTAGATCATTGTGTGTTAATAGCTCTTCCTCCTCTAGATCATTGTGTGTTAATAGCTCTTCCTCCTCTAGATCATTGTGTGTTAATAGCTCTTCCTCCTCTAGATCATTGTGTGTTAATAGCTCTTCCTCCTCTAGATCATTGTGTGTTAATAGCTCTTCCTCCTCTAGATCATTGTGTGTTAATAGCTCTTCCTCCTCTAGATCATTGTGTGTTAATAGCTCTTCCTCCTCTAGATCATTGTGTGTTAATAGCTCTTCCTCCTCTAGATCATTGTGTGTTAATAGCTCTTCCTCCTCTAGATCATTGTGTGTTAATAGCTCTTCCTCTTCCTCCTCTAGATCATTGTGTGTTAATAGCTCTTCCTCTTCCTCCTCTAGATCATTGTGTGTTAATAGCTCTTCCTCTTCCTCCTCTAGATCATTGTGTGTTAATAGCTCTTCCGACTAAACGTCTTTGCTTCCTTCTCTCTTCCAACTCACCCACTCTCCCCTTTTCTCCTCACCCTCCTCTTCATATTTCCCTCTCATTTACCCCTCCGACCCTCTCTTCCTCCTCCCCATCCCCCTCTTCTCTTTTCTCTCCCTCAGGACACAGCAGAGTATGTAGCATACGTGGCCAAAGACCCAGTCAACCAGAGAGGTGAGACTCAATGTCATCCCTCCAGTAGATGTATCCAGCAGCACATCCGGTCCTTGTTCAGTACCTTACATCAATGTCATCCCTCCAGTAGATTTATCCAGCAGCACATCTAGTCCTTGTTCAGTACCTTACATCAATGTCATCCCTCCAGTAGATTTATCCAGCAGCACATCCAGTCCTTGTTCAGTACCTTACATCAATGTCATCCCTCCAGTAGATTTATCCAGCAGCACATCCATTCCTTGTTCAGTACCTTACATCAATGTCATCCCTCCAGTAGATTTATCCAGCAGCACATCCAGTCCTTGTTCAGTACCTTACATCAATGTCATCCCTCCAGTAGATTTATCCAGCAGCACATCCAGTCCTTGTTCAGTACCTTACATCAATGTCATCCCTCCAGTAGATTTATCCAGCAGCACATCCAGTCCTTGTTCAGTACCTTACATCAATGTCATCCCTCCAGTAGATTTATCCAGCAGCACATCCAGTCCTTGTTCAGTACCTTACATCAATGTCATCCCTCCAGTAGATTTATCCAGCAGCACATCCAGTCCTTGTTCAGTACCTTACATCAATGTCATCCCTCCAGTAGATTTATCCAGCAGCACATCCAGTCCTTGTTCAGTACCTTACATCAATGTCATCCCTCCAGTAGATTTATCCAGCAGCACATCCAGTCCTTGTTCAGTACCTTACATCAATGTCATCCCTCCAGTAGATTTATCCAGCAGCACATCCAGTCCTTGTTCAGTACCTTACATCAATGTCATCCCTCCAGTAGATTTATCCAGCAGCACATCCAGTCCTTGTTCAGTACCTTACATCAATGTCATCCCTCCAGTAGATTTATCCAGCAGCACATCCAGTCCTTGTTCAGTACCTTACATCAATGTCATCCCTCCAGTAGATTTATCCAGCAGCACATCCAGTCCTTGTTCAGTACCTTACATCAATGTCATCCCTCCAGTAGATTTATCCAGCAGCACATCCAGTCCTTGTTCAGTACCTTACATCAATGTCATCCCTCCAGTAGATTTATCCAGCAGCACATCCAGTCCTTGTTCAGTACCTTACATCAATGTCATCCCTCCAGTAGATTTATCCAGCAGCACATCCAGTCCTTGTTCAGTACCTTACATCAATGTCATCCCTCCAGTAGATTTATCCAGCAGCACATCCAGTCCTTGTTCAGTACCTTACATCAATGTCATCCCTCCAGTAGATTTATCCAGCAGCACATCCAGTCCTTGTTCAGTACCTTACATCAATGTCATCCCTCCAGTAGATTTATCCAGCAGCACATCCAGTCCTTGTTCAGTACCTTACATCAATGTCATCCCTCCAGTAGATTTATCCAGCAGCACATCCAGTCCTTGTTCAGTACCTTACATCAATGTCATCCCTCCAGTAGATTTATCCAGCAGCACATCCAGTCCTTGTTCAGTACCTTACATCAATGTCATCCCTCCAGTAGATTTATCCAGCAGCACATCCAGTCCTTGTTCAGTACCTTACATCAATGTCATCCCTCCACTTTGTTGCTTTTATGTATTTTGTTTGGTTGCTTTTTGTGCTATTGCTTTGTCTGCATGCTACATGTTGCTTGTCCTATATTATTCTGTGTGTGCTCACTGCTCATTGATTGTCTATATTGTAATTGTTTTTAATAACCTGCCCAGGGACTGCAGTTGAAAATTAGCCGGCTGGCTAAAACCGGCACTTTTACTGAAACATTGATTAATGTGCACTGTCCCTGTAAAAATAAACACAAACTCAATATATTTATCCAGCAGCACATCAAATCCCTGTTCAGTACCTTTCTTTGAACAGCGAGGCAGTGCCAATATTCTGTTTCCTTACCTCTGTTGTTTACCCTCCTCTCTGCTTCCTTTCTGTCCAGCGTGTCATATCCTGGAGTGTTCGGAGGGCTTGGCCCAGGAAGTCATCAGTACCATAGGGCAGGCCTTCGAACTACGCTTCAAACAGTACCTGAAGAACCCCCCCAAACTGGTCACCCCCCATGACAGGTGTGTGTGTGTGTGTGTGTGTGTGTGTGTGTGTGTGTGTGTGTGTGTGTGTGTGTGTGTGTGTGTGTGTGTGTGTGTGTGCGTGCGTGTGTGTGTCACTCCTGAGTTCTGACTCCTCTCCCCTTTCTCAGGATGGCTCCGTTTGATGGCTCAGCGTGGGAGGAAGAGGAAGATGAGGGAGCACCGCCCCCTGCAGATGTTCCGTACTATAATAACTTCCCCGGGAAACAACCTCCTCCTGGGGGATTGGTGGACATGAGGGCCCGCCCTGGGGCTACGCTGGTGAGATATATATATATATATATAACATACACACACACACACACATCAAGTAATTGTTAGTCAATTGTATTGAATCCAGACTGCAGCTCCAGGAGAGAGAGGGCACTGCGGTATGTAGGCTAATCATCTGACCCAGTCTCACTCTCACATCACAGCAGGCCTTAGTCTTCCACTCTCTCTGGCGCTCACCTTATTTACCTCACAGTGTGTGTGTGTGTCATCAGTTGGTCAGTGTAATGTATGTTTTTCCATCTGTATCTTAATTGCTTCTGGTGTGTGTCTTTTCAGCCCTATGGACAGCCGGGTCAGAATGATATTCACAAGCAGCCGCTTCCCCCTCTACCAAGTGAGCCATCCCTCTCTCTCTCTCTCTCTCTCTCTCTCTCACACACACACACACACACACACACACACACACACACACACACACACACACACACACACACACACACACACACACACACACACACACACACACACACACACACACACACACACACACACACACTCAGCTAAAGGATATGAGGTGACACAATACTTGCAGTACTTGCAGTGAGAGAATGATACGGACACAGTGTGAGGAAATGAGTCAGATTGACCTTGTGTGTGTTGCTCTCGGACAGTGTGTGTTGCTCTAGGACAGTGTGTGTTGCTCTCGGACAGTGTGTGTTGCTCTAGGACAGTGTGTGTTGCTCTAGGACAGTGCGTGTTGCTCTCGGACAGTGTGTGTTGCTCTAGGACAGTGTGTGTTGCTCTCGGACAGTGCGTGTTGCTCGGACAGTGTGTGTTGCTCTAGGACGTGTTGCTCTAGGACAGTGCGTGTTGCTCTAGGACAGTGTGTGTTGCTCTAGGACAGTGCGTGTTGCTCTAGGACAGTGCGTGTTGCTCTAGGACAGTGTGTGTTGCTCTAGGACAGTGTGTGTTGCTCTAGGACAGTGCGTGTTGCTCTCGGACAGTGCGTGTTGCTCTCGGACAGTGTGTGTTGCTCTAGGACAGTGTGTGTTGCTCTAGGACAGTGCGTGTTGCTCTAGGACAGTGTGTGTTGCTCTCGGACAGTGTGTGTTGCTCTAGGACAGTGTGTGTTGCTCTAGGACAGTGTGTGTTGCTCTCTAGGACAGTGTGTTGCTCTAGGACAGTGCGTGTTGCTCTAGGACAGTTGCTCTAGGACAGTGCGTGTTGCTCTAGGACAGTGCGTGTTGCTCTCGGACAGTGCGTGTTGCTCTCGGACAGTGCGTGTTGCTCTCGGACAGTGCGTGTTGCTCTAGGACAGTGCGTGTTGCTCTAGGACAGTGCGTGTTGCTCTAGGACAGTGCGTGTTGCTCTAGGACAGTGCGTGTTGCTCTAGGACAGTGCGTGTTGCTCTAGGACAGTGTGTGTTGCTCTAGGACAGTGTGTGTTGCTCTAGGACAGTGTGTGTTGCTCTAGGACAGTGTGTGTTGCTCTAGGACAGTGTGTGTTGCTCTAGGACAGTGTGTGTTGCTCTCGGACAGTGTGTGTTGCTCTCGGACAGTGTGTGTTGCTCTCGGACAGTGTGTGTTGCTCTAGGACAGTGTGTGTTGCTCTAGGACAGTGTGTGTTGCTCTCGGACAGTGTGTGTTGCTCTCGGACAGTGTGTGTTGCTCTAGGACAGTGTGTGTTGCTCTAGGACAGTGTGTGTTGCTCTCGGACAGTGTGTGTTGCTCTCGGACAGTGTGTGTTGCTCTCGGACAGTGTGTGTTGCTCTCGGACAGTGCGTGTTGCTCTAGGACAGTGCGTGTTGCTCTAGGACAGTGCGTGTTGCTCTAGGACAGTGCGTGTTGCTCTCGGACAGTGCGTGTTGCTCTAGGACAGTGCGTGTTGCTCTCGGACAGTGCGTGTTGCTCTCGGACAGTGCGTGTTGCTCTCGGACAGTGCGTGTTGCTCTAGGACAGTGCGTGTTGCTCTAGGACAGTGCGTGTTGCTCTAGGACAGTGCGTGTTGCTCGGACAGTGCGTGTTGCTCTCGGACAGTGCGTGTTGCTCTAGGACAGTGCGTGTTGCTCTAGGACAGTGCGTGTTGCTCTCGGACAGTGCGTGTTGCTCTCGGACAGTGCGTGTTGCTCTAGGACAGTGCGTGTTGCTCTAGGACAGTGCGTGTTGCTCTAGGACAGTGCGTGTTGCTCTAGGACAGTGCGTGTTGCTCTAGGACAGTGCGTGTTGCTCTAGGACAGTGCGTGTTGCTCTAGGACAGTGCGTGTTGCTCTAGGACAGTGCGTGTTGCTCTAGGACAGTGCGTGTTGCTCTAGGACAGTGCGTGTTGCTCTAGGACAGTGCGTGTTGCTCTAGGACAGTGTGTGTTGCTCTAGGACAGTGTGTGTTGCTCTAGGACAGTGTGTGTTGCTCTCGGACAGTGTGTGTTGCTCTCGGACAGTGCGTGTTGCTCTAGGACAGTGCGTGTTGCTCTAGGACAGTGCGTGTTGCTCTCGGACAGTGCGTGTTGCTCTAGGACAGTGCGTGTTGCTCTAGGACAGTGCGTGTTGCTCTAGGACAGTGCGTGTTGCTCTCGGACAGTGCGTGTTGCTCTAGGACAGTGTGTGTTGCTCTAGGACAGTGTGTGTTGCTCTCAGACAGTGTGTGTTGCTCTAGGACAGTGTGTGTTTCAACTGGTCTCTGTGTTCCCATAGGGGTGTTGTGACGTGAATACCATTAATGCGATGACAATTATTTAATCAAATCAATTTACTACGTTTAAATGATCATGTGATTCAATTAATGACGTAACAATTAACTCATTAGCAATCTTGGGCACCACAGAAAAAGTTAGTTTAATGAGTTACAATTTCCCCGAATTGACTGAAGAATATCTGAATATACCTTATCATATTAGTCATCCATGAATTATTATTACCTCATATCAGTCTCATTCTGAACGTCGTTGACTTAAATCTGCACCAACCCTAGTCTGCATGATGATTCAGCGATACACAAATTGTTTTAATTATTTATTTACTGACTAACTAAATAATCACACAGAATGACATAAACACACAGGACAGATTATACTTTGATTTCTAACATAATGCAATGAAAAGTCCCTAGTGGACTAACCCGATATGACGGCTGGTTACACAGTGAAATGGCTGGGGAAAGAAAGAGCGGGAGAAGGAGAGACAAAGGAATTCATCTATCGTACATGCAGTTGAATAATACATTCATCGTAAATATGGATATTTAACACCCGCTCATTCAGATTTAGAAATACAATGTACATATTTACGCTTTTATGTCTTTGTCGACTCGCTCTACTGAAATCACCCGATCTGTCTGTGATGAATAGTTAAATAGGGGTGGCAGGGTAGCCTAGTGGTAAGAGCGTTGGACTAGTAACCGGAAGGTTGCAAGTTCAAATCCCCGAGCTGACAAGGTACAAATCGTCAGTGTCGTTTTGCCACTGAACAGGCAGTTAACCCACTGTTCCTAGGCCGTCATTGAAAATAAGAATTTGTTCTTAACTTACTTGCGTAGTTAAATAAAGGTAAAATAAAAAGGTCTCTGGTTGTGTAAGTCTCTGGTTGTCCACTAGAGGTCACCATGTCCTTAATAGTTGTAGTAGGTTTCATCTAACTCCATCTCCTCCCACTAGACCTTCTCTCATCACCATGTCCTTAGTAGTTGTAGTAGGTTTCATCTAACTCCATCTCCTCCCACTGGACTTCCTCTCATCACCATGTCCTTAGTAGTTGTAGTAGGTCTCATCTAACTCCATCTCCTCCCACTAGACCTTCTCTCATCACCATGTCCTTAGTAGTTGTAGTAGGTTTCATCTAACTCCATCTCCTCCCACTGGACTTCCTCTCATCACCATGTCCTTAGTAGTTGTAGTAGGTCTCATCTAACTCCATCTCCTCCCACTAGACCTTCTCTCATCACCATGTCCTTAGTAGTTGTAGTAGGTTTAATCTAACTCCATCTCCTCCCACTAGACTTCCTCTCATCACCATGTCCTTAGTAGTTGTAGTAGGTTTCATCTAACTCCATCTCCTCCCACTAGACCTTCTCTCATAACCATGTCCTTAGTAGTTGTAGTAGGTTTCATCTAACTCCATCTCCCACTAGACTTCCTCTCATCACCATGTCCTTAGTAGTTGTAGTAGGTTTCATCTAACTCCATCTCCTCCCACTAGACCTTCTCTCATCACCATGTCCTTAGTAGTTGTAGTAGGACCATCTCCTCCCACTCTCTCATCACCATGTCCTTAGTAGTTGTAGTAGGTTTCATCTAACTCCATCTCCTCCCACTAGACCTTCTCTCATCACCATGTCCTTAGTAGTTGTAGTAGGTTTCATCTAACTCCATCTCCTCCCACTAGACCTTCTCTCATCACCATGTCCTTAGTAGTTGTAGTAGGTTTCATCTAACTCCATCTCCTCCCACTGGACTTCCTCTCATCACCATGTCCTTAGTAGTTGTAGTAGGTCTCATCTAACTCCATCTCCTCCCACTAGACCTTCTCTCATCACCATGTCCTTAGTAGTTGTAGTAGGTTTAATCTAACTCCATCTCCTCCCACTAGACTTCTCTCATCACCATGTCCTTAGTAGTTGAAGTAGGTTTCATCTAACTCCATCTCCTCCCACTAGACCTTCTCTCATCACCATGTCCTTAGTAGTTGTAGTAGGTTTCATCTAACTCCATCTCCTCCCACTGGACTTCCTCTCATCACCATGTCCTTAGTAGTTGTAGTAGGTTTCATCTAACTCCATCTCCTCCCACTAGACCTTCTCTCATCACCATGTCCTTAGTAGTTGTAGTAGGTTTCATCTAACTCCATCTCCTCCCACTAGACCTTCTCTCATCACCATGTCCTTAGTAGTTGTAGTAGGTTTCATCTAACTCCATCTCCTCCCACTAGACCTTCTCTCATCACCATGTCCTTAGTAGTTGTAGTAGGTTTCATCTAACTCCATCTCCTCCCACTAGACCTTCTCTCATAACCATGTCCTTAGTAGTTGTAGTAGGTTTCATCTAACTCCATCTCCTCCCACTAGACCTTCTCTCATCACCATGTCCTTAGTAGTTGTAGTAGGTTTCATCTAACTCCATCTCCTCCCACTAGACCTTCTCTCATCACCATGTCCTTAGTAGTTGTAGTAGGTTTCATCTAACTCCATCTCCTCCCACTAGACCTTCTCTCATCACCATGTCCTTAGTAGTTGTAGTAGGTTTCATCTAACTCCATCTCCTCCCACTAGACCTTCTCTCATCACCATGTCCTTAGTAGTTGTAGTAGGTTTCATCTAACTCCATCTCCTCCCACTAGACCTTCTCTCATCACCATGTCCTTAGTAGTTGTAGTAGGTTTCATCTAACTCCATCTCCTCCCACTGGACTTCCTCTCATCACCATGTCCTTAGTAGTTGTAGTAGGTTTCATCTAACTCCATCTCCTCCCACTAGACCTTCTCTCATCACCATGTCCTTAGTAGTTGTAGTAGGTTTCATCTAACTCCATCTCCTCCCACTAGACCTTCTCTCATCACCATGTCCTTAGTAGTTGTAGTAGGTTTCATCTAACTCCATCTCCTCCCACTAGACCTTCTCTCATCACCATGTCCTTAGTAGTTGTAGTAGGTTTCATCTAACTCCATCTCCTCCCACTAGACCTTCTCTCATAACCATGTCCTTAGTAGTTGTAGTAGGTTTCATCTAACTCCATCTCCTCCCACTAGACCTTCTCTCATCACCATGTCCTTAGTAGTTGTAGTAGGTTTCATCTAACTCCATCTCCTCCCACTAGACCTTCTCTCATCACCATGTCCTTAGTAGTTGTAGTAGGTTTCATCTAACTCCATCTCCTCCCATAGACCTCTCTCATCACCATGTCCTTAGTAGTTGTAGTAGGTTTCATCTAACTCCATCTCCTCCCACTAGACCTTCTCTCATCACCATGTCCTTAGTAGTTGTAGTAGGTTTCATCTAACTCCATCTCCTCCCACTAGACCTTCTCTCATCACCATGTCCTTAGTAGTTGTAGTAGGTTTCATCTAACTCCATCTCCTCCCACTAGACCTTCTCTCATCACCATGTCCTTAGTAGTTGTAGTAGGTTTCATCTAACTCCATCTCCTCCCACTAGACCTTCTCTCATAACATGTCCTTAGTAGTTGTAGTAGGTTTCATCTAACTCCATCTCCTCCCACTGGACTTCCTCTCATCACCATGTCCTTAGTAGTTGTAGTAGGTTTCATCTAACTCCATCTCCTCCCACTAGACCTTCTCTCATCACCATGTCCTTAGTAGTTGTAGTAGGTTTCATCTAACTCCATCTCCTCCCACTAGACCTTCTCTCATCACCATGTCCTTAGTAGTTGTAGTAGGTTTCATCTAACTCCATCTCCTCCCACTAGACCTTCTCTCATAACCATGTCCTTAGTAGTTGTAGTAGGTTTCATCTAACTCCATCTCCTCCCACTAGACCTTCTCTCATCACCATGTCCTTAGTAGTTGTAGTAGGTTTCATCTAACTCCATCTCCTCCCACTAGACCTTCTCTCATCACCATGTCCTTAGTAGTTGTAGTAGGTTTCATCTAACTCCATCTCCTCCCACTAGACCTTCTCTCATCACCATGTCCTTAGTAGTTGTAGTAGGTTTCATCTAACTCCATCTCCTCCATAGACCTCTCATCACCATGTCCTTAGTAGTTGTAGTAGGTTTCATCTAACTCCATCTCCTCACTAGACCTTCTCTCATAACATGTCCTTAGTAGTTGTAGTAGGTTTCATCTAACTCCATCTCCTCCCACTAGACCTTCTCTCATCACCATGTCCTTAGTAGTTGTAGTAGGTTTCATCTAACTCCATCTCCTCCCACTGGACTTCCTCTCATCACCATGTCCTTAGTAGTTGTAGTAGGTTTCATCTAACTCCATCTCCTCCCACTGGACTTCCTCTCATCACCATGTCCTTAGTAGTTGTAGTAGGTTTCATCTAACTCCATCTCCTCCCACTAGACCGTCTCTCATCACCATGTCCTTAGTAGTTGTAGTAGGTTTCATCTAACTCCATCTCCTCCCACTGGACTTCCTCTCATCACCATGTCCTTAGTAGTTGTAGTAGGTTTCATCTAACTCCATCTCCTCCCACTGGACTTCCTCTCATCACCATGTCCTTAGTAGTTGTAGTAGGTTTCATCTAACTCCATCTCCTCCCACTAGACCTTCTCTCATCACCATGTCCTTAGTAGTTGTAGTAGGTTTCATCTAACTCCATCTCCTCCCACTAGACCTTCTCTCATCACCATGTCCTTAGTAGTTGTAGTAGGTTTCATCTAACTCCATCTCCTCCCACTGGACTTCCTCTCATCACCATGTCCTTAGTAGTTGTAGTAGGTTTCATCTAACTCCATCTCCTCCCACTAGACTTCCTCTCATCACCATGTCCTTAGTAGTTGTAGTAGGTTTCATCTAACTCCATCTCCTCCCACTGGACTTCCTCTCATCACCATGTCCTTAGTAGTTGTAGTAGGTTTCATCTAACTCCATCTCCTCCCACTAGACCTTCTCTCATCACCATGTCCTTAGTAGTTGTAGTAGGTTTCATCTAACTCCATCTCCTCCCACTAGACCTTCTCTCATCACCATGTCCTTAGTAGTTGTAGTAGGTTTCATCTAACTCCATCTCCTCCCACTAGACCTTCTCTCATCACCATGTCTGCTGGTGGGAAGAATTTCTAAACGGATGCCTCAGATTTATACATTGTCGTGGAAATTTCCTCTATTTACCAAATCATGGGAGCAAACCACACACACACGTCAGAGTTAGTTATCAAAGTCCATCTTTAATTATATCAGCTCTATCACAATCCTGTGACTCTCAGATAAATTCAGTGTCTCTCCATGAATTCTCTGAGCGCCCCTTCCACATTGCAATAGCATTTTGACTTTCAACAGTTCAGTATCTCTAATGAAAAGTTGAGAGTCCCAACACAATGGCAAATGGGATCTTTTATAGCAAAGATACACAGGATAAGACAGCATTGGCATAATTCATTGTTCAGCTTTGTCTCCTTTCTCAAACTCAGAACCATAAACCAATCCTCCATATCAACAGGCATATATCAAATCCATCCTATCTTGACAAGATCACAGAGACACCCTGACTGGCACACAGACATTGTGGAGCCAAGAGATACATGCTTGATGATCCCTTGACCTCTCCCCTCTCTGCGGCCCATGCAACTTAGTCTTGACATAGAACAGATACTGCAACCCTGCCACAGTATTATACAAAAATAACATTCTTATGAGAAGTAACTTACAAACATATGATGAATATAAAACATCTTACCTATGTTACCCACCAATTCTGATTATTCCCTAACAACATCCTGTGAATTATCTGGGTTCTTCTATCTGTGACATCGCAGAACAGATATTCTATATAGCTGTTCTGCTCTAAATGTTTCCCATCCCTGAACAACTCCCAGGTGATACTGACAGACAGTTATGTGATTCAACTCCTCTGATTGGTTGTTTCAGTGGGAGCAAAGGAGGGAGGGCGGGACCTGTGTGATGACCCCTCATACGTCAATGTGGATAAACCCCGCCCCGCAACAGCTGCAGCCAATGGCAATGCTCACAGAGATGCGTTCGACATGAGTGAGTCCCAGTTGGCCCTATCAGCTAGAGTCTGTATACAATACATCAACTGGCCCTTCAGTCTATAGAAGTCACTATCAGTCATCTCAGATAAGACTAATTAGAATGGTTATCAGCTATATTGCAGTAATTACACTACAGTAGAAGTCATTCGTTTTTTCATTTGGGTTTGGACATAGGGGAAATTATAATATTGTTATCCTGAATGTATCAAGAATTAATCTGGTTTGGTCATATGGTTTCAAAACGTCTCTCTCGCTCTGCCCTCTCTCCTTCTCCCCTCAGAGCCGTTTGATGATTCCCTGGGTGTATCAGGTCTGGGGGTCTCAGCGGCGCCCCCTCTGGTGGAACAGTTGCAGTGCGAGGCCTGGTTCCACGGCAGCCTGAGTCGCAGGCAGGCTGAGAGACTGCTGACCCGTGACGGAGACTTCCTGGTCCGAGAGTCAGGCACCACCCCTGGACAGTACGTCCTCACTGGACAACAGGGGGGTCAGCCCAAACACCTACTACTGGTCGACCCAGAGGGAGTGGTGAGTTGGGAGGGAGAGGTGTCTGAGTTAGAGCGAGCCACCCGAAGCCTTCCCACTTATCAGCTGTGACGTGATATGTTTTGTGACCCTCTCTTTCTCTGTGTGTGTGTGTGTGTTTGTGTCTGTCTGTGTGTGTGTGTGTGTGTGTGTGTGTTTGTGTGTGTTGTCCAACTACTCAGGTACGTACCAAAGACCACCACTTTGAGAGTGTGAGCCACCTGATCAGTTACCACATGGACAACAGACTGCCCATCGTATCAGCAGGCAGTGAGGTGTGTCTGCAACAACCAGTGGAGCACGGGGCCTGAACACACACACACATACAGCATTGCAACACACACACACTCTCAGAAACACTACACACATAAGCAGTGCTGACAACATTAAGGAAAGCCAAAAAACACCTCTATCACTCTTTCTGCCAAAATCATTTGCTCTCTGCTTTTCCTCACACCCTTCTCTCCTCCTGGACGACTCACTGTTACCTCCGTGATCCCTCCTTCTGTTCATCCTTCCGTCATCGAGGTCCACTCCCTCCATCCCTCCAAAGAACATGGGAGTAACACCTAGGAACACTTTATTTTCCTTCTCATCGGGACAGAAATGAATACAATTTAGTAAAAAAATGGAGCATTATTAATTAAATCATGTCATTCATTCAGAAATGATTATATCATAGTAAAGGACTATGCACCTTGGAGGGGAGGAGTGAAACGTAGAGATAGGAATGGAGGGATGGGGGGAGAGGTCTTGATCCAGACATGGCAGAGGAAACAGTTTCTCTCACCGTCACAGAAGCACTCCAAAGACTTGTCTGATGATT
This sequence comes from Oncorhynchus keta, assembly GCF_023373465.1. NCBI lineage: Eukaryota > Metazoa > Chordata > Actinopteri > Salmoniformes > Salmonidae > Oncorhynchus > Oncorhynchus keta. Next base: position 80,371,728 of record NC_068454.1, read on the forward strand.
GGACTCATCAGAGAGCTCAGACATGGATCCTCCAATCAAATATCAGTGGAACACAGGAACAGCCAATCAAATATCAGTGGAACACATGAATAACCAATCATGACTGAGATCAGGCCTCCTGTTAATATGCATTGACATTTTTGTGTCCACACCAATCAGGGCCCTCGCTTACCATCAAGCCACTTCCAATAAAATACCTTTCATCTTTGACCATTGACCCTGAGTGATACCTGATGATGTCACGGAGGACGTCTCTGTATGCAAAAAGGGGGTTGCTATACCAACAACCATTGTCTCCGTCTGTCCAAATATGGACAAGGTTTCTTTCCGGCCTCCGAAGGTGGAGTTTGATAAAAGGATGTCCGACATCCGCCTGTCTGTCTGCATGGGACTGGTCTCCCTGTCTGTCTGCATGGGACTGGTCTCCCTGTCTGTCTGCATGGGACTGGTCTCCCTGTCTGTCTGCATGGGACTGGTCTCCCTGTCTGTCTGCATGGGACTGGTCTCCCTGTCTGTCTGCATGGGACAGGTCTTACCTGTCTGTCTGCATGGGACTGGTCTTACCTTTCTGTCCTGATCATGACAAAGAAAGTGGGCTTGGTTGGACTGGGGCAGCAGAAACCATGGAGATGACTCCTACACCAACATACAGTGTGCTAGTCTGTATCTGTCATGTGTACTTTCATTGGGAGTATAGTGTCTTTACATAGAGAGGGATGGAGAGAAGACTGGGAAGGGGCAGGAGGCCAGGGGGAGGTTCCACATCTAGAGATGTCATCAGACCTAGACACGATGTCATCTGAAAGAGCTCAAAACCAATTCTACGACGATGTCACAGTCAACCCAAATGCGGCTGTCAGAATTTAATCGGTGCTGTGTTGGAATCGTAGTTCGGATTAATGCCAATATTTTCTTGCTTTTCAATGGATTTGTTGTTAATATCTGCTTGCCTTGACAATCTATGGCCATGTCTCTGTCTGGACGGGTGGGGGGTGGAGAGGTTGGGGGGCATACTGGATGAAGTGTGTTTAATGCCGAAAGCATTCGGTCCAGAGCATTCAAAGCATAGATTTTATCTCAAATCAAAAATCTAAATCAAATCAAATTTTATTTATATAGCCCTTCGTACATCAGCTGATATCTCAAAGTGCTGTACAGAAACCCAGCCTAAAACCCCAAACAGCAAGCAATGCAGGTGTAGAAGCATCTCCTCCCCAAATGTGCTGCAACACTTGGTCAGGAGATTAGCTTTTAGTGTTAGCATTAGTGTGTGATGTGTTTCTTGTCAGCTCAGTGCAGGGAAAACTGCAGTGTTGTTCACAACAAAATCTGGGAGCTTGGCGAACGTTGGTCAGACGTTGGACTTTGACGTGTTGTTTTCCTTGGAATTAGAAGATGGTAGAGGGAGAGAATGTGGAGGAATCATCCTCTCCCCCCTTCTCTTCATGATATGTTTTGTATCTTTTACTCGTGCCTTGTTTCTTCGATGCAGTCACCTCACTCCAGTGCAGTCTGTCACCTAATGTACTGTGCTTATTGTACAGTCAGTTGATGGACTTAATCCAAATGTAGTGGACCGTTGGATCCTGTCACATGGTCTCTCAGTCCATCAAAGACTCTGCAAAAAGGACACTGACTCTCACCACCCAGGTCCAGTGATGCCAATCAGCTCCTCTATTGCACATTCATTCTTACTTCCTGTTGTCACTTGTTGTCGTCACGGTTGCTTGATGTCGCAGCTCTCATTGGAGGGATTTCCACTCCACCTGTAAATAACATCAGATCTGATTGGTTGGTTTGAGTTATTTGTTCTGAAATGAAAGTCTTTATTGTTTAGATGTTATTAATAACATGGGTGGGACAGAACCATATACTGTATTTCACATGTAATACCCACGGAATACTTTTCTCTCTGAATCCAATTCATTTTGATTCTAGCCAATGAACCATGTCCAGGTTTTTGAGGGAGGCTGAAACCAAACTGTAAATGTGGAAGTGAAGAGTAAACTGGGATCTGCCACCTGCTGTACAAAATATTTCTGTCACATCAGTAGGGTTGCAAAATCCTGTGGTTTTCCAGAAATCCTGGTTGGAGAATTCACGGAATTCCTGTTTATTCGCTTGTGTAATTCTAGGATTAGTTTAACCAGGATTTCTGGGAAACTGGGGAATTTGGGGAAAGTTATCTGAATGTTGCAACTCTCGTCATGAGAAAGGGCTCTTTGAGCCTGGACAGGTAATTGTTTTCATCTTTCTCATTGTGCTTGTGTGTGTGTTGTGAGAGAGGATGTGTGGATGATCAGAGTTTATGGTTGGGTGTGTAGGGGGTTGTGTAGTTCTTACATGGTGGCACTTGTGCTCTGTGTGTGAGGCCTTTGCTTCATTCTGTCACAAACACACAGACTGTTAGACACAGACTGTTTAAGTGACTATAGGTCCTGGATAGGCAACAAGAAAACAAGTATACAAGCCCCAAGGTGTGTGTGTAAAAGGAATCATCTATCCTCTACATAATTTGTGAAACATTCTAGCGTTGTCTTTGTTCATCACAGTTGCCTTTGTTGCATGGAAATAATTTTTTTACAGTTTCTATTTTGTTGTTTTGATGTACTTTTTCATTTGAGTTTTGAAAGCCAAAGGGTTATTTTCAATTAGCCTTCACAAATATTGATTTAATTTTTTACTTTTTACAGTTCTGTTGTAATACTCTTGTTCTTTTGGGGGGGAAATACATCTGTTTACACCTGTACCTGAAATCACAGATTGCATATAAATGCATATGTCATGAATCTTTCTTGGTGAGTTTGGCTTTAAAATGCAGTTTCTGGATTTACACTTTGGTCTCCTGTGATGTGTTTTCTTAAATGTTGATTCATAACTATTAAATAGAACATATCCCCTTTACTTATTTATTCTGCTAAATACAGGTGAGGTGACGATATATTGTTTTAATTGAAGTTCTACACTTCGAGGAGATGACCAAGGAGATTATGAGAGGACAAGGAAAGAGACAGGATCGGGCAGGAAGAAGTTACCTGAGTTACCACAGAGGGAGGTAGAGGCTAGTTGAGTTACCACGGGGGGAGGTAGAGGCTTGTTGAGTTACCGCAGGGGGGAGGTAGAGGCTAGTTGAGTTACCACAGGGGGAGGTAGAGGCTAGTTGAGTTACCACAGGGGGAGGTAGAGGCTTGTTGAGTTACCGCGGGGGGGGGTAGTGGCTAGTTGAGTTACCACAGGGGAGAGGTAGAGTCTAGTTGAGTTACCACAGGGAGAGGTAGAGGCTAGTTGATTTACCGCAGGGGGAGAGGTAGAGGCTAGTTGAGTTACCGCAGGGGGAGGTAGAGGCTAGTTGAGTTACCGCAGGGGGAGGTAGAGGCTAGTTGAGTTACCGCAGGGGGGAGGTAGAGGCTAGTTGAGTTACCGCAGGGAGAGGTAGAGGCTAGTTGAGTTACCGCAGGAGGAGGTAGAGGCTTGTTGAGTTACCGCAGGAGGAGGTAGAGGCTTGTTGAGTTACCGCAGGGAGAGGTAGAGGCTTGTTGAGTTACCGCAGGGGGAGGTAGAGGTTAGTTGAGTTACCGCAGGGGGGTAGAGGCTAGTTGAGTTGCCGCAGGGGGGGTAGAGGCTAGTTGAGTTACTAGGGGGGTAGATGCTAGTTGAGTTACCGCAGGGGAGGTAGAGGTTAGTTGAGTTACCGCAGGGGGGTAGAGGCTAGTTGAGTTGCCGCAGGGGGTAGAGGCTAGTTGAGTTACTACGAGGGGGGGTAGATGCTAGTTGAGTTACCGCAGGGAGGTAGAGGCTAGTTGAGTTACCGCAGGGGGGGGAGGTAGGGGCTAGTTGAGTTACCGCAGAGGCTAGGGGGAGGTAGATGCTAGTTGAGTTACCGCAGGGGAGGTAGATGCTAGTTGAGTTACCACAGGGGAGGTAGAGGATAGTTGAGTTACCACAGGGGGAGGTAGATGCTAGTTGAGTTACCACAGGGGGAGGTAGAGGCTAGTTGAGTTTCCGCAGGGGGAAGGGGAGGTAGAGGCTAGTTGAGTTACCGCAGGGGGGTAGAGGCTAGTTGAGTTACCGCAGGAGGGAGGTAGAGGCTAGTTGAGTTACCGCAGGGGGAGGTAGAGGCTAGTTGAGTTACCACAGGGGGAGGTAGAGGCTAGTTGAGTTACCACAGGGGAGGTAGATGCTAGTTGAGTTACCGCAGGAGACTAGGTAGATGCTAGTTGAGTTACCGCAAGGGGGGAGGTAGAGGCTAGTTGAGTTACCGCAGGGGGAGGTAGAGGCTAGTTGAGTTACCGCAGGGGGAGGTAGAGGCTAGTTGAGTTACCGCAGGGGGAGGTAGAGGCTAGTTGAGTTACCGCAGGGGGAGGTAGATGCTAGTTGAGTTACCACAGGGGGAGGTAGAGGCTAGTTGAGTTACCACAGGGGGGAAGGTAGATGCTAGTTGAGTTTCCGCAGGGGGAGGTAGAGGCTAGTTGAGTTACCACAGGGGGAGGTAGAGGCTAGTTGAGTTACCACAGGGGGGAAGGTAGATGCTAGTTGAGTTACCACAGGAGGGAGGTAGAGGCTAGTTCAGTTTCCGCAGGGGGAGGTAGAGGCTAGTTGAGTTACCGCAGGGGGGAGGTAGAGGCTAGTTGAGGTACCACGGGGAGAGGTAGAGGCTAGTTGAGTTACCGCAGGGGGAGGTAGAGGCTAGTTGAGTTACCGCAGGGGGAGGTAGAGGCTAGTTGAGTTACCGCAGGGGGAGGTAGAGGCTAGTTGAGTTACCGCAGGGGGAGGTAGAGGCTAGTTGAGTTACCGCAGGGGGAGGTAGAGGCTAGTTGAGTTACCACAGGGGGGAGCTAGAGGCTAGTTGAGTTACCGCAGGGGGAGGTAGAGGCTAGTTGAGTTACCGCAGGGGGAGGTAGAGGCTAGTTGAGTTACCGCAGGGGGAGGTAGAGGCTTTTTGAGTTACCACAGGGGGGGGTAGATGCTAGTTGAGTTACCGCAGGAGGAAGGTAGATGCTAGTTGAGTTACCGCAAGGGGGAGGTAGAGGCTAGTTGAGTTACCGCAGGGGGAGGTAGAGGCTAGTTGAGTTACCACAGGGGGAGGTAGAGGCTAGTTGTGCCTCTACATTAAGTGCCAAGGTGTACAGTAGGGTCTGGGGTTAGAGAATGTGCATTGGTGCAGGGTCCATGTCAGCAAATGTTCTATATTCAGACCTCTGGTGATAACATGTCCTATAGCTGCCATTCTCAGAATCATTTCAACCTGGACGATGACCACGACGCAGTCATCCAACAATATAGAAATCAGAATATTATTATTTCAACCTGTTCGGAACACAAAACACATATTACCAAATGAGAGAAACAATAGACAGTCACACAGTCCTGAACAAAGAGAGGAGGCATATTGTGCGCATTTACAGTAGAGCTGCATTGAGCAGGTGATACTGGAACTATCCCGAGGGGTGTACTGTAGGTGTGGTGGATAGATTATGCTTTACATAGGGAGAGACTGTTCCAGACTGGCAAAAACCCTAGAGATGCAGAGAGAGAGCTGGAGGGAGGGAGAGAGAGAGGGGTGGTGGGGTGCAGAATACACCCAGAGCCAGTGAACAGAATGTTTCATAACCAGGGGTGACTAGTGTGTCTGTGTTCCAGAGTGTAGAAGAATAGAATAGAGAAAGATCAGGAGCTGAGAGAACACCCCCTGGTGTTGGTAGTGTTGATGTCACTATAGGAGGAGCTCTCTGGACAGGAGCTCTCTGGACAGGAACTCTCTGTCCACTACCACCCAGTCCAACCCTGGTCTTCTCTTCCTTTCCTCCTCTACTCCTCTGGGATTGACCTGACCCCTATTCCTCTCATCTCCCATTTCTATAATTTCTTCCTCCTGTCCTCCGTGTGGAGCAGTACCACAGAGCCATGCACCCCCAGCGTCCTCTCCCCCAGGCAATGCCCTCCTCCCTTGGGCAGAACCTGCGTGACATGGCCATGGGCCTAGGCAGAGGGAAGAACTTCCTCGGTGGGAACATTGCCTACAGCTTCATCCAGTCCCTCAAGGAGTGCCTCTACTTCGTACTCTGCTGCTGGTGCATCAAGGAGATACTGGACTGACTGACTGTGACACTACGAGAGGGAGAGAGGTACGAGGGTGAGGTTCTCTTTCCTGCTTGTCTCTGGATGTGTTTCTCTTCCTCCTTTTCACTCTTTCTCCTCTGTTTTTCTCTCACCAGCTAAGATGTTAAACACAGCGTGTGAAGCGGTGTAAGTATGAGTCTTGTCATTAGATACTGTACAAAGTTTGACTCCAAAATAGAAGACGTTTGCCAAACTGTTTACTGACAACATCATTTCCTTTCAGCTACATGTTACCTGTAAAATATTCTACCAAATATGTAGGACTGTGTAGTATGTTATTGTTTACATGTTGTACTATATGGCACGGTATGTGGATTTGCTCCTCTTAGTACCCATGATGCAGTTCTGTATTCCTGTCTGGAGGCTTGGGAAACTGATGTGCTGCCTGGTGTATCAGAGGATCTCTGTCATTCTCGGATCCTGAGTCAGTCGGTCTGGAGACCTGCAGTGTGTGTGTGTGTGTGTGTGAAGCATCATCTTAACACCAATCTGCTGATCCTAGACCTTTGCTGCTTAGGTCACATTTAATTCCAAGTTTTATTAATTTCTGTACAGTCTTAATATGCAAGGAATAAACAATGTAATATCTGATTTTGTTTGTGTGTGCCAACCAGAGTCAGGTGATGTGTGAGAAACAAAAAAGTAGAGCCTGACATCTGCCAATGTCATCATAGTGTCAGGTCGCACTATTCATCATCGGAAAAGCATTGCGTATGGTATATTTTGTATACCCACTCTTTTCACCTGCGTGTGTCAATCAATCTGAAAGTGTGCCCATTGAGCGACACGAGAGAGCGATTATCATTGGCGAGATGGACAAGAAGGGGTGGGACGTGAGAGAATTGCCCTTCCCGGTTGGACAAGAGAGAGTGGCTCACGCAAGTGTCAAAGAGACTCTTCCAAGTTCCGAAATTGGATGCATTCAATTAATTTGGCAGAAAGGGGTTCATACACGATTGCCATTTGTAAGGAAAACATCGCGTTCAGAGGTAAGTGGAGTAGAAAATGTAATGTTACTTTGTGTTCTTGTTACCATTTTGTCGTTAATGTTAGTGTTTCCTGGTTCTCGACCGAAACAGTAACTATCTGGATTTTCGGTGGAAGTGATTAAAGTTTTCCATAGTAGGTTGGCAGATAACAGGTTTTATCTTTAATTGAATAGAACATGTTTTTATAACATATGTAGAAAAGTTTCAGTATTATTTAGTTCTATATTGTGTTACCAGCGATGGTCACAATGTTTCAATCGATTTTTTATTTTGTGACAGTTGTTGACATTTCAGAGTACACACCTTTGTCGACACTGAGATGGCTAACATGCAAATTAGGTGTCAGGGAGCTTAGGTTGAACACTTGTTTAAACATTTTACAGCCTAGCATCGACTAGACAAGGCCAGCAGTGTAGCGTTGTGACCATTTTTGGTCATTTTCTTTCGCCGAGACACAGATAAAGATATATAACAGGCTGTTGGCACACATACTGAAGAAGCATGTGACAACGCAAAAATAAATGTAATTTCAGATGAAAAAGAATGAGAGAAACTCGTTTCAAAGCACATCCTTCTCTATTACCCAGGACTATTTAAGCTAATATAAAGTGCAGTTTGCAGTGTACGCCTGTATAGGCCAAGTGTGCTACCACTGGCGCCGAACCGTTTGTTAATTTGTGAAGCTGATGGGTCAAGAGTGTGTCTCAGAAGATCGCTACTCTGTCGAGAGCTCCATGGCTGCCAAATGAACACACCACTTCAGAGGTTTTGTCTAGAAGGGATACAGTTTTAGTCTAAATGTACTTTTCTTAGCAGGTTTAAGATCATTTAGGCGAATGAAAATAGCAGGTTAGGTGAACTAGGTTAAGATTAGGAAAAGGTTTAGGAGTTAGCTAAAATGCAACTTTTGACTTCAATTTGACAATCCCTTCTAGACATGATCCACTTCAGAGAGCGAGTATGGAAGAATGAGGGCATCTTTCATTGACACATTTTTTACAAATGTTTTTTTTCTTTAAACAAGCTAGGTTTATTTTATATTCAATTCTAGGCTACTTGCTATAGGTCTAGAGAACATTTTACTATTTACAGTGGCTATTTTAACGTGTACATCTTGGTGTGGCAAAAAATATATATATATATATATCTCAACAATACATTAATTGCACTATAGTGGTGACACATGGTGCTTTCTTTTCAGCACCATGGAATGAATCCTTACCACTGCTACACCTGGCTATCAGCGGAGTCTTGTCTGGCAGCGACAGTTAATTCAGCCTCATTTACTGTCTTTTATAAAGACATAGCTGATTTGGCTGACTTGCTTAAGGATCAGCGCCCTGTCAACGGGACAGTTGTAAATGCAGCGAATTATGTCAAGAATGCAGATTTTAGACAAAAAACAAATGTCGGTACATATTTTATTTTTTATTACACCTTTATTTAACCTCTTAACCGGGTAGACTAGTCGGGTACAAGTTCTCATTTACAACTGCGACCTGGCCAAGATAGAGCAAAGCAGTGCGATACCAAACAACAAAGTGTTACACATGGAATAAACAAACGTACAGTCAATAATACAATGGAAAAAGTATTGATACAGTGTGTGCAAATGAGGTAGGATAAGGGAGGTTAGGCAATAAATTGGCCATAGTGGCAAAATAATTACAATATAGCAATTAAACACTGGAATGATAGATGTGCAGAAGATGAGTGTGCAAGTAGAGGTACTGGGGTGCAAAGGAGCCAAATAAATAACAGAATGGGGCTGAGGTAGTTGGATGGCCTATTTACAGATGGGCTATGTACTGGTGCAGTGATCTGTGAGCTGCTCTGACAGCTGGTGCTTAAAGTTAGTGAGGGAGATATGAGTCATAGGCGCTGTTATGGTGACCAGTGAGCTGAGATAACCTCTAGCGACGAGCAATCCTGTATCCGGGAGCGTAATCATAGCCTCAAGTGCATTACCATAACGCAATGTTTCCTATTCATGAAAATCGCAAATTAAATGAAATAAATATATTGGAACACAAGCTTAGCCTTTTGTTAACAACACTGTCATCTCAGATTTTCAAAATATGCTTTTCAACCAAAGCTACATAAGCATTTGTGTAAGAGTATTGATAGCCTAGCATTCAGCAGGCAACATTTTCACAAAAACAAGAAAAGCATTCAAATAAAATAATTTACCTTTGAAGAACATCGGATGTTTTGAATGAGGAGACTCTGTTAGATAGCAAATGTTCCGTTTTTACAAAAATATTATTTGTGTAGGAGAAATCGCTCTGTTTTGTTCATCACTTTTGGCTAAGAAAAAAACGAAAATTCATTCACTACAACGCCAAACCTTTTTCCAAATTAACTCCATAATATCGACAGAAACATGGCAAACGTTGTTTAGAATCATCCTCAAGGTGTTTTTCACATATCTATTCGATGATAAATCATTCGTGGCAGTTGGGTTTCTCCTCGGAAGCAAATGGAAAAATACACGCAGCTGGAGATTACTCAATAATTGCAAAGGAGGACACCAAGCGACCACCTGGTAAATGTAGTTTCTTATGGTCAATCTTCCAATGATATGCCTACAAATACGTCACAATGCTGCAGACACCTTGTGGAAAACGTAAGCTGACTACTAGCTCCTCCACAGCCATATAAGGAGTCATTGCCATGAGGCGGTTTCAAAAAATGCGGCACTTCCTGATTGGATTTTTATCTGGGTTTTTTCTGTAACATCAGTTCTGTGGCACTCACAGACAATATCTTGCAGTTTTGGAAACGTCAGAGTGTTTTCTATCCAAAGCTGTCAATTATATGCATAGTTGAGCATCTTTTCGTGACAAAATATATTTTGTTTAAAACGGGAATGTTTTTCATCCAAAAATTAAAATGGAGCCCCCTATATCCAACTGCTTAACCTAGCAGAGACTTGTAGATGACCTGGAGCCAGTGGGTTTGGCAACGAATATGAAGTGAGGGCCAGCCAAAGAGAGCATACAGGTCGCAGTGGTGGGTAATTATATGTGGTTTTGGTGACAAAACGGATGGCACTGTGATAGACTGCATCCAATTTGCTGAGTGGAGTGTTGGAGGCTATTTTGTAAATGACATCTCTGAAGTAGAGGATCGGTAGGGTGGTCAGTTTTACGAGAGTATGTTTGGCAGCATGAGTGAAGAATTATTTTTTGCGAAATAGGAAGCCGATTCTAGATTTAATTTTGGATTTGATATGCTTAATGTGAGTCTGGAAGGAGAGTTTACAGTCTAACCAGACACCTAGGTATTTGTAGTTGTCCACATATTCTAAGTCAGGACCGTCCAGAGTAGTGATGCTGGACGGGCGGGCAGGTGTGGGCAGCGATCGGTTGAAGAGCATACATTTAGTTTTACTTGCAGTTGGAGGCCAAGGAGAGTTTAGTTAACAGTGTCCAAAGAAGGGCCAGAGGTATTCAGAATAAGTGTCTTATATTGGCGGAAAGCTTAAATCCTTGTTAATATAACTACACTGTCCAATTTACAGTAGCTATTACTGCGAAAAATGGCATGCTATTGTTTGAGGAGAGCTCCTAACAACAACTTTTTTTACTGCGATAGGTTTGATAAATTCAAGGTGAAATGTGTACTTACATTCTGAAATCTTGCTCTAATTTATCATCCAAAGGGTCCCCGCGATAACATGAAGTGTCTTTTGTTAGATAAAATCGTTTTTCATATCCTAAAAAGGTCCAAAAAGCATGCACGATCAATTTTGTATTTCCACTCGTTCAATTTGCAAAGAAAGGAATCTGTGAAAATCTCACCCTAAACGTTGTTTGAACGAGTCAAATCACGTTCATATGTACAACATTACTTTCTTAGCTATAGTATACATGTCTCCCTGGAGTATTACATTTATGCAGCAGTATACAATACATTGTTGGACTCACCTTGTTGTGTTGTGCTCACTTGAACAGGAAGGTGGTGCAACGGTCATTCGTGGGCAATTTCTGTCATCAAACTTTGTCATCAGTCTGTCATTCTCTAGATTTACGGTGCTTTCAAGACAACTGGGAACTCGGGGGGGGGGGCTCTAGAAAGAGGCCCGACTTGTTATTTAGAGTTGGATGACCGTTCAAAACGTGTTTTCCCAGTCCGAGCTCTTTTTTTACGTGTTCCCAGTTGTCTGGAACTCACTGAGGTCTGAGACTTCCCAGTTCTTGGTTTCCAGTTGTTTTAAATGCTGTAAAAGTCTGGGTTGACAGCATGGCTAATGTATTCACCCTTTTATGGCCCATGGCGTTGAATGTTTATCCTTTAAGCTTGGAAAAGAGACCCTTAAACCCAGACTTGGACTACACACCCCCTCTACTGAATAGCAGGCTACTGATTGCAAAGCAATGTTTGCAGTTAGCCACTGATTCCTTCCAAACCACTAAAACCACTCATTGTTGAATTTTAAATGTCGAACTTGTTGTGTAATGTTTATGTCCAATTGCCGATGAGCAATGATACATTTTATGTATAATTTCTTGTCATATGACAAGTATTGAAAGGATTTGCCAGTAGATTGTTGACTTGGTTCATGATTTTGACTGCTCGCTAGGACTTTGAAATGTTGACATGATCAGTCCAATCAAAGCTACGGTAGTATGTGATTTGACAACATTTTATGTGTGGCCAAAGACCTTGAGCCTTCTTGGATGGGCACCCAAGGGACTTGAATTTTCAAGCTCTACCTGTTGATTTTGCGGTGACTGTGTCCCCATGAGACATCTGCTTTTTGGAGCTGCCTTAAGCAAAAAAGAGACTATGCGGCTTTATTAACTCAATTATTGTTTGCAAACTGACATTAATGCCAAAATAACATGCAAAAAAAATACAAATAACACTGGGGCAAAAAAGTATTTAGTCAGCCACCAATTGTGCAAGTTCTCCCACTTAAAAAGATGAGGCCTGTAATGTTCATCATAGGTACACTTCAACTATGACAGACAATGAGAAAAAAAAATCCAGAAAATCACATTGTAGGATTTTTAATGAATTTATTTGCAAATGATGGTGGAAAATAAGTATTTGGTCAATAACAAAAGTTTATCTCAATACTTTGTTATATACCCTTTGTTGACAATGACACAGGTCAAACGTTTTCTGTAAGTCTTCACAAGGTTTTCACACACTGTTGCTGGTATTTTGGCCCATTCCTCCTTCGTTGCCCGGGCAGTGTGTTCGGGATCATTGTCATGCTGAAAGACCCAGCCACGTTTCATCTTCAATGCCCTTCCTTATGGAAGGAGGTTTTCACTCAAAATCTCACGATACATGGGCCCATTCTTTCTTTCCTTATCAGTCGTCCCGGTCCCTTTGCAGAAAAACAACCCCAAAGCATGATGTTTCCACCCCCATGCTTCACAGTAGGTATGGTGTTCTTTGGATGCAACTCGGCATTCTTTGTTCTCCAAACACGATGAGTTGAGTTTTTACCAAAAAGTTATATTTTGGTTTCATCTGACCATATGACATTCTCCCAATCTTGTTCTGGATCATCCAAATGCTCTCTAGCAAACTTCAGACGGGCCTGGACATGTACTGGCTTAAGCAGGGGGACACGTCTGGCACTGCAGGATTTGAGTCCCTGGCGGCGTATTGTGTTACTGATGGTAGGCTTTGTTACTTTGGTCCCAGCCCTCTGCAGGTCATTCACTAGGTCCCCCTGTGGGGTTCTGGGATTTTTGCTCACCGTTCTTGTGATCATTTTGACCCCACTGGGTGAGATCTTGCGTGGAGCCCCAGATCGAGGGAGATTATCAGTGGTCTTGTATGTCTTCTATTTCCTAATAATTGCTCCCACAGTTGATTTTTTTCAAACCAAGCTGCTTACCTATTGCAGATTCATTCTTCCCAGCCTGGTGCAGGTCTACAATTTTGTTTCTGGTGTCCTTATACAGTTCTTTAGTCTTGGCCATAGTGGAGTTTGGAGTGTGACTGTTTGAGGTTGTGGACAGGTGTCTTTTATACTGATAACAAGTTCAAACAGGTGCCATTAATACAGGTAATGAGTGGAGGACAGAGGAGCATCTTAAAGAAAAAGTTACAGGTCTGTGAGAGCCAGAAATCTTGCTTGTTTGTAGGTGACCAAATACTTATTTTCCACCATAATTTGCAAATAAATTCATTAAAAATCCTACAATGTGATTTTCTGTATTTTTTTTCTTCTCATTTTGTCTGTCATAGTTGAAGTGTACCTCTGATGAAAATTACAGGTCTCATATTTTTAAGTGGGAGAACTTGCACAATTGGTGGCTGACTAAATACTTTTTTGCCCCACTGTACCTGCATTTTCTTTAGCTCTGCCCTGAATGACGGGTCGCCACTGCCTCTTTAAATGATCCACAGTTAAGACAGTGACGCTCCTTCAGAATGATTCACCAGGGCACTGTTCGCTTTTTCTGTCTTGGAGTCTATCTCATTGGCTCTATATTTAGCTAGGCTAATATCTATATTTAAGTCATTCCACAATATGCTCCACAATGCTCGTTGGCCCGAGGCGACATGGGAAGACTCTGATTAGAAGACCTAAATGTCTGTGGGACAGAAGAGACATGGGGGACTAAAGTGTGTCATGCTGTGATCTGACAGAAGTGGCATGATTGAAGATGGTGTCAGACACAATGACAATAATAACCCGTGTAGCCTAAAAAGTAATTTAATAGAACATACTTTTGAAAGTAGACAGGACATCTTTTTTCTAGGCTTAAAATAAACATACTAATGCATGTATGCAGTTTATTGCGTCGTTTTAGAACCCTGTCCAGTATTTTCAGTCAGTTGGTTTCTGCCCCAGTAATTTCAGCCTGAGTGGAGGTGCCTCCTGCACTGCCTGGCCAGACACAGAATCACAATGACAAGAATGGACTAGTTCTCTAAAATCCACCATTCACCGAATGACAATAGAATTTGCCATTTTGTGCATGTGTAGTAGAACTTTGAGAAAGGCACAATAAAAAAGATTATGGGGTAGGCATCAATTAGTCGAGCATTAAATAAATACTGGGCCTTCCTGCACCTAATATGGCTCCTGGTGTAGGCCAATCCACTGCTTCTTTGGGAATATCTGTTCTACTAATTCTACAATGGCCCGAGCCATAGTAACCCCGGTCTCTGCCAAAGCATGCGTCAGCCAGTCAGAAGCCAGGGTAGCCACAATGCTAGCAACACACACTATACTTCTAATGAAGGCCTGAATACACTCACAGGAGTACACACACACACACACACACACACTTCCTGTGCATGTAAAAACAGAGGATGTAAATGAGGAGTTTAAGCAGCAGAATGAGGAGTGGAACAGTACTGTAGCATACTGATGCTGTAGGGCCTTCAGTAGCAGAATGAGGACAGTACTGTAGCATACTGATGCTGTAGGGCATTCAGTAGCAGAATGAGGACAACACTGTAGCATACTGATGCTGTAGGGCCTTCAGTAGCAGAATGAGGACAACACTGTAGCATACTGATGCTGTAGGGCCTTCAGTAGCAGAATGAGGACCACACTGTAGCATACTGATGCTGTAGGGCCTTCAGTAGCAGAATGAGGACAACACTGTAGCATACTGATGCTGTAGGGCCTTCAGTAGCAGAATGAGGACCACACTGTAGCATACTGATGCTGTAGGGCCTTCAGTAGCAGAATGAGGACAGTACTGTAGCATACTGATGCTGTAGGGCCTTCAGTAGCAGAATGAGGACAACACTGTAGCATACTGATGCTGTAGGGCCTTCAGTAGCAGAATGAGGAGTAGAACAATACTGTAGCATACTGGTGCTGTAGGGCATTCAGTAGCAGAATGAGGAGTAGAACAATACTGTAGCATACTGATGCTGTAGGGCCTTCAGTAGCAGAATGAGGACAACACTGTAGCATACTGATGCTGTAGGGCCTTCAGTAGCAGAATGAGGACAACACTGTAGCATACTGATGCTGTAGGGCCTTCAGTAGCAGAATGAGGACAACACTGTAGCATACTGATGCTGTAGGGCCTTCAGTAGCAGAATGAGGAGTAGAACAATACTGTAGCATACTGATGCTGTAGGGCCTTCAGTAGCAGAATGAGGACAACACTGTAGCATACTGATGCTGTAGGGCCTTCAGTAGCAGAATGAGGACAACACTGTAGCATACTGATGCTGTAGGGCCTTCAGTAGCAGAATGAGGACAGTACTGTAGCATACTGATGCTGTAGGGCCTTCAGTAGCAGAATGAGGACAGTACTGTAGCATACTGATGCTGTAGGGCCTTCAGTAGCAGAATGAGGACAGTACTGTAGCATACTGATGCTGTAGAGCATTCAGTAGCAGAATGAGGAGTAGAACAATACTGTAGCATACTGATGCTGTAGGGTCTTCAGTAGCAGAATGAGGACAACACTGTAGCATACTGATGCTGTAGGGCCTTCAGTAGCAGAATGAGGACAGTACTGTAGCATACGGATGCTGTAGGGCCTTCAGTAGCAGAATGAGGACAGTACTGTAGCATACGGATGCTGTAGGGCCTTCAGTAGCAGAATGAGGACAGTACTGTAGCATACTGATGCTGTAGGGCCTTCAGTAGCAGAATGAGGAGTAGAACAATACTGTAGCATACTGGTACTGTAGGGCCTTCAGTAGCAGAATGAGGACAGTACTGTAGCATACTGATACTGTAGGGCATTCAGTAGCAGAATGAGGAGTAGAACAATACTGTAGCATACTGATACTGTATGGCATTCAGTAGCAGAATGAGGAGTAGAACAATACTCTAGCATACTGGTGCTGTAGGGCCTTCAGTAGCAGAATGAGGACAGTACTGTAGCATACTGGTACTGTAGGGCCTTCAGTAGCAGAATGAGGACCGTACTGTAGCATACTGGTGCTGTAAGGCCTTCAGTAGCAGAATGAGGACAGTACTGTAGCATACTGATACTGTAGGGCATTCAGTAGCAGAATGAGGAGTAGAACAATACTTTTGCATACTGATGCTGTAGGGCCTTCAGTAGCAGAATGAGGAGTAGAACAATACTTTTGCATACTGATGCTGTAGGGCATTCAGTAGCAGAATGAGGAGTAGAACAATACTTTTGCATACTGATACTGTAGGGCATTCAGTAGCAGAATGAGGAGTAGAACAATACTTTTGCATACTGATACTGTAGGGCATTCAGTAGCAGAATGAGGAGTAGAACAATACTTTTGCATACTGATACTGTAGGGCATTCAGTAGCAGAATGAGGAGTAGAACAATACTTTTGCATACTGATACTGTAGGGCCTTCAGTAGCAGAATGAGGACAGTACTGTAGCATACTGGTGCTGTAGGGCCTTCAGTAGCAGAATGAGGACAGTACTGTAGCATACTGATGCTGTAGGGCATTCAGTAGCAGAATGAGGAGTAGAACAATACTTTTGCATACTGATGCTGTAGGGCCTTCAGTAGCAGAATGAGGACAGTACTGTAGCATACTGATACTGTAGGGCATTCAGTAGCAGAATGAGGAGTAGAACAATACTTTTGCATACTGATGCTGTAGGGCATTCAGTAGCAGAATGAGGAGTAGAACAATACTGTAGCATACTGGTGCTGTAGGGCCTTCAGTAGCAGAATGAGGACAGTACTGTAGCATACTGGTGCTGTAGGGCCTTCAGTAGCAGAATGAGGACAGTACTGTAGCATACTGGTACTGTAGGGCCTTCAGTAGCAGAATGAGGACAGTACTGTAGCATACTGATGCTGTAGGGCCTTCAGTAGCAGAATGAGGACAGTACTGTAGCATACTGATGCTGTAGGGCATTCAGTAGCAGAATGAGGAGTTGAACAATACTGTAGCATACTGATGCTGTAGGGTATTCAGTAGCAGAATGAGGAGTAGAACAATACTGTAGCATACTGATGCTGTAGGGCCTTCAGTAGCAGAATGAGGACAGTACTGTAGCATACTGATGCTGTAGGGCCTGC
This sequence comes from Oncorhynchus keta, assembly GCF_023373465.1. NCBI lineage: Eukaryota > Metazoa > Chordata > Actinopteri > Salmoniformes > Salmonidae > Oncorhynchus > Oncorhynchus keta. The sequence continues at coordinate 80,388,806 of NC_068454.1, forward strand.
AGTAGCAGAATGAGGACAGTACTGTAGCATACTGATGCTGTAGGTGCCTTCAGTAGCAGAATGAGGACAGTACTGTAGCATACTGATGCTGTGGGGCCTTCAGTAGCAGAATGAGGACAGTACTGTAGCATACTGATGCTGTAGGGCATTCAGTAGCAGAATGAGGAGTAGAACAATACTGGTGCATACTGATGCTGTAGGGCCTTCAGTAGCAGAATGAGGACAGTACTGTAGCATACTGATGCTGTAGAGCCTTCAGTAGCAGAATGAGGACAGTACTGTAGCATACTGATGCTGTAGAGCCTTCAGTAGCAGAATGAGGAGTGGATTATTGCAAGTCAGCAATTTTTAATCTTAGGTCCTCTGAGATCTCATTTGTTTGAGGCATGGTTCACTTCGGGCAATGCTTCTTGTGAATAGCAAACTCAAATTTTGAGTTTTTTTTTTTTTATAGGGAAAGGAAGCTCTAACCAATATCTCCAATCTCATTTCATTGATTGGACTCCAGGTTAGTAGACTCCTGACTACAATTAGCTTTTGGAGAAGTCATTAACCTAGGGGTTCACAGACTTTTCAAACCTACACTGTGAATGTTTAAATTATGTATTCAATATAGACAAATACAATTTGTTATCAGTTTAAGCACACTGTGTCTTGTTGTGACATATGAAGATCAGATCAAATGTTATGACCAATTTGTGCAGAAATCCAGGTAATTCCAAAGGGTTCACATACTTTTTCTTGCCACTATGTTTGACTAAAATAATCATTCCCAACCTTGCTTACCTTTGTACAACCACATGTCTCTCTGTTATACATGGGAATCCTTACAACAGCTGATTTCCTGCTGTTTTTACAGTCTTACTATCTGTACATAAAGTCTATAGCAACACTATTCAGGCCCTGGGGATCTCTCTGCAGTACTGCTGCCTTTCTCCTCTCCCTCTGGCCCTTACTCTGGCCCTTACTCTGTCCCTTACTCTATCAATGTCATGTAATCGCCCATGACAGGCACACACTTGGTTTCCCAGGTTTAAATCAGTTGAAGGAAAGAATGAAAACCATTAAACTGTGGACCTTGAGGCCAGGATAACAATATTGCTGGCCTACTGTAGGCCTATCTACAGCCTGTGCTGAAGTACTGTGTCTGACTTGCAGGTGCTGGTCAGAGCCACGAGGGGGCAATGTCTGGCAGCAGTGGTGCTGCCAACAGCAGTAGCTGGACTGTCCTCACAGCTGAGGTACGCTCTCTTTACACTTTAGTTGTGTGTGTGTGTGTGTGTGTGTGTGTGTGTGTGTGTGTGTGTGTGTGTGCGAACTGCAGAGTTTACAAAAGTTTGAGTTTTGAACATTTTGTTTTTCAAATGGGATTAATGTGTCACCAAATGGGTCAATTAAATGTGTGTGTCTCAGGAGACTGTTGCTGAGACACTGAGGCCTGTAGCGGAGGGAACAGAACACCATGAAGAAACACCCAGTCATACTGCTGCAGAGAAACCTACAGGTACACCCAGTCATACTGCCGCAGAGAAACCTACAGGTACACCCAGTCATACTGCTGCAGAGAAACCTACAGGTACACCCAGTCAAACTGCTGCAGAGAAACCTACAGGTACACCCAGTCATACTGCTGCAGAGAAACCTACAGGTACACCCAGTCATACTGCTGCAGAGAAACCTACAGGTACACCCAGTCATACTGCTGCAGAGAAACCTACAGGTACACCCAGTCATACTGCTGCAGAGAAACCTACAGGTACACCCAGTCATACTGCTGCAGAGAAACCTACAGGTACACCCAGTCATACTGCTGCAGAGAAACCTACAGGTACACCCAGTCATACTGCTGCAGAGAAACCTACAGGTACACCCAGTCATACTGCTGCGGAGAAACCTACAGGTACACCCAGTCATACTGCTGCGGAGAAACCTACAGGTACGCCCAGTCATACTGCTGCGGAGAAACCTACAGGTACGCCCAGTCATACTGCTGCGGAGAAACCTACAGGTACGCCCAGTCATACTGCTGCGGAGAAACCTACAGGTACGCCCAGTCATACTGCTGCGGAGAAACCTACAGGTACGCCCAGTCATACTGCTGCGGAGAAACCTACAGGTACGCCCAGTCATACTGCTGCGGAGAAACCTACAGGTACGCCCAGTCATACTGCTGCGGAGAAACCTACAGGTACGCCCAGTCATACTGCTGCGGAGAAACCTACAGGTACGCCCAGTCATACTGCTGCGGAGAAACCTACAGGTACGCCCAGTCATACTGCTGCGGAGAAACCTACAGGTACGCCCAGTCATACTGCTGCGGAGAAACCTACAGGTACGCCCAGTCATACTGCTGCGGAGAAACCTACAGGTACGCCCAGTCATACTGCTGCGGAGAAACCTACAGGTACGCCCAGTCATACTGCTGCGGAGAAACCTACAGGTACGCCCAGTCATACTGCTGCGGGGAAACCTACAGGTACGCCCAGTCATACTGCTGCGGGGAAACCTACAGGTACGCCCAGTCATACTGCTGCGGGGAAACCTACAGGTACGCCCAGTCATACTGCTGCGGGGAAACCTACAGGTACGCCCAGTCATACTGCTGCGGGGAAACCTACAGGTACGCCCAGTCATACTGCTGCGGGGAAACCTACAGGTACGCCCAGTCATACTGCTGCGGGGAAACCTACAGGTACGCCCAGTCATACTGCTACGCCCAGTCATACTGCTGCGGGGAAACCTACAGGTACGCCCAGTCATACTGCTGCGGGGAAACCTACAGGTACGCCCAGTCATACTGCTGCGGGGAAACCTACAGGTACGCCCAGTCATACTGCTGGGGGAAACCTACAGGTACGCCCAGTCATACTGCTGGGGGAAACCTACAGGTACGCCCAGTCATACTGCTGGGGGAAACCTACAGGTACGCCCAGTCATACTGCTGCGGGGAAACCTACAGGTACGCCCAGTCATACTGCTGGGGGGAAACCTACAGGTACGCCCAGTCATACTGCTGGGGGGAAACCTACAGGTACGCCCAGTCATACTGCTGGGGGGAAACCTACAGGTACGCCCAGTCATACTGCTGGGGGAAACCTACAGGTACGCCCAGTCATACTGCTGGGGGGAAACCTACAGGTACGCCCAGTCATACTGCTGGGGGGAAACCTACAGGTACGCCCAGTCATACTGCTGGGGGGAAACCTACAGGTACGCCCAGTCATACTGCTGGGGGGAAACCTACAGGTACGCCCAAAAGTATTGGACATGTTTTGGCTCTGTACTCCAGCACTTTGGATTTGAGATGAGGTTAAAGTGCAGACTCAAGCTTTGATTTGAGGGTATTTTCATACATATTTGGTGAACTGTGTAGAAATAACAGCACTTGTTGTACCCCTAGTATAGGGAACAAATTAACTTCTCTATTAAAGTAGTCAAACATTTAGTATTACATAAAGCGTGAGACTTGTTGGATCCATTTGCTGTTTGTTTTGGTTGTTTCAGATCATGTTTTGCCCAATAGAAATGAATGGCAAATGAATGAATTGTATAAGTTTTTGGTCACTTTTATTGTAAAATAATAATATAATATGTTTATAAACACTTCTACATTAAATGTGGGAGCTGCCAAGATTACGGATAGTCCTGAATGAATTGTGAATAATGATGAGTGAGAAAGTTAGATGATCAAATACCCCCCCAAAAAAAAAAAAAATGCTAACACCTCCTGTTATTGTAATGGTGAGAGATTAGCATGCCGTGGGGGTATGATATAAAATGCTAACCTCTCCTGTTATTGTAATGGTGAGAGATTAGCATGTCGTGGGGGTATGATATAAAATGCTAACCTCTCCTGTTATTGTAATGGTGAGAGATTAGCATGTCGTGGGGGTATGATATAAAATGCTAACCTCTCCTGTTATTGTAATGGTGAGAGATTAGCATGTCGTGGGGGTATGATATAAAATGCTAACCTCTCCTGTTATTGTAATGGTGAGAGATTAGCATGCCGTGGGGGTATGATATAAAATGCTAACCTCTCCTGTTATTGTAATGGTGAGAGATTAGCATGTCGTGGGGGTATGATATAAAATGCTAACCTCTCCTGTTATTGTAATGGTGAGAGATTAGCATGTCGTGGGGGTATGATATAAAATGCTAACCTCTCCTGTTATTGTAATGGTGAGAGATTAGCATGTCGTGGGGGTATGATATAAAATGCTAACCTCTCCTGTTATTGTAATGGTGAGAGATTAGCATGTCGTGGGGGTATGATATAAAATGCTAACCTCTCCTGTTATTGTAATGGTGAGAGATTAGCATGTCGTGGGGGTATAATATGTGTCTAACTTTCTGACTCCTCATTATTCAGGACTATCCATAATTATGGTGGCATCCACATTCATGTAGAAGTGTTTTGAAGTGTTTATTTACAATAAAAGTGACTACAAAATGACACTACATTATTTAACAATTCATTTCCATTGGGCACAACATAATATGAAACACAACCAGAACAAACTGCAAATGCATCTAACAAGTTTGTAGAGTAACACGCTTACTGCAATAATTGTGTGCTAGGAATATGGTACCAAATACTAAACTCTAGACTAATTTAATACACAACATAAATGAATTTGGGCCAGTACTTTTGGTCCCCTAAAATGTGAGGACTATGTACAAAAAGTTTTGTAATTTCTCAATGGTATGGATGAATATACCCTCATTAAAGTTGAGTCTGTACTTTAACCTCAGTCACCGTATCATTTCAAATCCAAAGTGCCGGAGTACAGAGCCAAAACGACAACAAAACATTTACTGTCCCAATACTTTCGGAGTTTATTGTATTGCCACATGAGAACCTATAGGTACACAACACATATTGCAACAGTGGGATTTTAGCATGTAAATCTTGTTGGGGCAAACTCCAAAAAAATTTTGATTCATGCCAATAAAGCCACTAAACAACACTACACAATACATCAATTGCTATATAATGGTGACGAGCAGTTCCCACAAACTGTTAGATCCTACATAAAGCTGTCCCAACAGCAGAGCTTTCATTTCAACACCATGTAGTGAATCCTTACCACTGCTACACCTGGCTATCAGCTGGGTCTTGTCTGGCAGCGACACAGTTTATTCAGCCTCATTTACTGCCTTTAAAAAAACAGCTAATATGGTGGACTTGTTTAAACAAATGTGGTTTCTACTGACAATTGAGCTGTACAAACTTGTGCCATAAGGGAACGATGAGCGGATAAGAATCAATCCGTAATTTTGATTAAGGCATTCATGAGCGAGCTAAAATGGATGTAGTCAATAACTTTGTTCAGCACTTTTGAAATATACAGTGACAGAATTCATAACATGGGCTGTTCTTACAGTGTTCTCCCTGTACACCAAGTCAGAACCGTAGGATAAATAAATTGGGCATATAAGCAGACAATGAATGCTCTTACAATATTCAGTGACTACATTTCTCTAAAACAGGCTATAGGCACAAGTCAGAACAGTAGACTAAATTATGAGGGAGCAGGATTACCTAGGATAGGATAAGTAATCCTTCTCACCCCCCTAAAAGATTTAGATGCACTATTGTAAAGTGGCTGTTCCACTGGATGTCATAAGGTGAATGCACCAATTTGTAAGTCGCTCTGGATAAGATTGTCTGCTAAATGACTTAAATGTAATGTAAATGTCTATTAGGGTGAGGCACATGAGCTACTAATAGCTTCCTACACAACATACTTTGCTGGAGTATACATATCTCATATTACATAATTTATGCAGCAGCATACAAGACATGTTTGGACTCACATTGTTGTGCTCACTTGAACAGGAAGGTGGTGCAGCGGTCCATCTTGTGGGAAAATTGTCAGCAAACTTTCATCAAAGTCTGGCATTCTCTGGATTTATGGTGCTTTCAAGACAACTGGGAACTCTTTTTAAATTTTATTTATTTATTTTTTCCACCCCAGAGTTCCCACTTGTCTTGAACTCAAGTCTGAGATTTCCCAGTTCCGAAATCTGCCGTGTTCAAAACAACGTGGCAGATTTCGGAACTGGGAAATCTGACTTGAGTGAGTTTATCCTTTTAAGCTTGGAAAAGAGACCATTAAACCCACACCCTCTCCACTGAATAGCAGACTAGTGATTTCTTTGCAATGCTTGCAGTTAGCCACTGATTCCTTCCAAACCACTGTTGAATTTGCGATTTCCTACTTGTTGTGTAATGTTTGTCCAATGGCCAAATTGCAACGATAGATTTTGTATAGTTTCCCTTCATATGACAATAATTGAAAATGATTTGCCAGTACATTGTCGACCTGACTAATGATGACTGTTTGCTAGATACGATTTTGAAAGTATCATGTTGACATGATCAGTCCAATCAAAGCTACGGTAGATAGTGTATTCAGACCTATTGACTTTTTCCACATTTTGTTACATTACAGCCGTAGTTTTTTTTTTTATCAACCTGTCCTGAAGCCACTCCTGGGTTGTCCGGGCTGTGTGCTTAGGGTCGTTGTCCTGTTGGAAGATGAACCTTTGCCCCAGTCTGAGGTCCTGAGCTCTCTGGAGCAGGTTTTCATCAAGGATCTCGCTGTACTTTGCTCCGTTCATTTTTCCCTCGAACCTGACTAGTCTCCCAGTCCCTGCAGCTGAAAAACATCACCACAGCATGATGCTGCCACCACCATGCTTCACCGTAGGGATGGTGCCAGGTTTCCTCCAGACGTGACACTTGGTATTCAGGCCAAAGAGTTCAACCGTGGTTTCATCAGACCAGAGGATCTTGTTTCTCATGGTCAGAGTCCTTCAGGTGCCTTTTGGCAAATTTCAAGTTGCCTGTCATGTGCCTTTAACTGAGCAGTGGCTTCCGTCTGGCCACTCTACCATAAAGGCCTGATTGGCGGAGTGCTGCAGAGATGGTTGTCCTTCTGGAAGGTTCTCCCATCTCCACAGAGGAACTCTGGAACTGTGTGACCATAGGGTTCTTGGTCACCTCCCTGACCCGGGCCCTTCTCCCCTGATTGCTCAGTTTGGCCGGGCAGCCAGTTCTAGGATGAGTCTTGGTGTTTCCAAACGTCTTCCATTTTAGAATTATGGAGTCCACTGTGTTCTTGAGGACCTTCATTGCTGCAGAATCTCCCTGTAGATTTTGCGTTGACGTAGTGTCCCCATGAGTGACAGAACACTGACCCAATCACGACCCAACTAGAGAACACTTCCAACCCCTTCACTCTGTATTTTCCTCTGGCTGCCCCACCACCACAGAAAGCGCTGAGCCTGGCAAAAAAACCTGCATTTTGGAGCTGCGTTACTCAAGAAATCTAAAAAGAGACCATGTTTGTATGCAGCGTTATTAACTCATTGTTTGCAAACTGATATGTGAAACGTATTAATGCCAAAATAACATGCAAAACAGGTGGGCTCTGCCCTGCCGTGAATGATGGGTAGCAACCGCAATAGTATAACCTACAGGCACTAATACTGTTATACTACTTAACCTCTAACATGTCTGTCTGTCTATCAGAGAGTAGGCCTGGGGAGGATGCCGTGTCTGCTGAAGAGTCTCACTCTGTGAAGCTACAGCAGGTTAGAGATCCATCTCTATTGACACCCCACCTAGGATCATATCTAGCTAGAGGAATCACTGACTGGTCTTGGACACTAACAGTTGTTTCACATCCATCCCCAGGAGACCCAGGAAACACAACCAGAGAGGGACAAGGATTACACCCCTGTTGTAGAGAGTCCCACCCATGACCTTCCTTTTGACCCTGCCCCTGACTCCACCCCTGCCCTCGACTCCACCTCTGCTAGTGTTGCTCCTCTGAGCTCTCTGTTAGAAGTCCCCGCCCCCACAGGGCTTGACTCAGATACACACAGCCAATCCAGAAGCCTCCCTGGGAACCCAGCCCCTCCCATCTCTGACCCTGATTCGTTCTCTGACTCCTACACCCACATTCGCTCCTCCCCCGACCTTGAAGAGCCCCCAGCCTTGCTGCTCAACACTGAGCCACCGGAAGAGGTGGGGCTTGTACAGGAAGCGGAGGGGTATATACAGGATGTGCATCATCATTATGAGGAGGGGCTTGGGCAGGAAGAGGAGGAGTCTGATCTGTCTGAGGTCAGGGCCAAGACAGGTGAGACACAAGGCATCTGTCTGGAGCACCGTAACAACATTAGCTTCACTGTCACTTCTCCTTAAAATGTAGTTTGTGTGAACTGTCCCTTTAACGATAATGTTCAGTGGCTATAACTCCTCTCTTTCTCCCTGGGCCAGACTCTCATCTGGAAGGGGAAGTGGTGGGGGAGGAGGAGGAAGGGGTGTCAGGGGTGAGGAGGAGGCGGGGGTCTCTCCTGGCAGCTCTGGAGCGGATCGGGAGGAAGGAGGAGGAAGAGGAGGAGGAGGATGAGTTCCGGATTCCGCAGCAGAGGGAGCAAGAGGAGACTGGTTTCTCTCTCAACAAGTGCATCCTAGGAGCTGTCATACTGCTGGGCCTCGGAACCATCTTCTTCTCAGGTGTGTGTGTCTGCAGTTTCTGTTACCATGGTAACATACAATATTGTTACCTTTACGTGACCTGTGTACAACCTACACACACCTGTATGTCACCTGTGCCTGTCTCTTCTCTTTGACGGCAACACGATGTGCTTCACATAATGATGAATGATTAGACGAAAGGGATTTGTCCCCCACATCACAGCTAGTCAGTAGTGTGTTGGTTGAAGTCGTGGTTGCAGATGGTGTATCTGAGACTGTATTATGTCTACAGGTGTCTTCATGGACCTGGATGATGGTAGGGTGTGTGTGTGTGTGTGTCAGAGGAAAAGAGGAGTGTTATGCAATTAACACTCACATGCTTGGTTGACAGTGCTCTCCATGCTTTCCCAAGATGCACTGCTCTCTCTAGATCTACACTGTATATAATATTACTATTCAATTAATGTTAGAAATTGATATTCGCTTAATGATTTAGTTTTTTTCCCCCTGTGTAACTGAAGGGTTACTTAGCCAATTACAAATGACAAGTGCACGTTGATAATGATAACGTGTGTGTGTGTGTGTGTGTGTGTGTGTGAGGGGGCTTTGTGCAGGTGAATGTTGCCTGCCCATCCTCATGACACCATTTGAGTGTGTTTTGATGCATCATGTTGTTTCTCAATGCTTTGATGAGGAAGCTCCTGACATGCACTGTGTTGCATTCCATCCTTGTGTGTTGTTGTCATGGTGATAGTGCATCCTAGTGTTTGTGTGTAGAGTGATGTGTATTGTCCCCAATGATATATGTATTGTGTGATATGTCTGTGGTTGTCTCCATTGTCTTTATGATGCATTATACTTGTTATAACTGTGATATAATGCATTGTAACATTCTGTGTCAGTGTTGTGATGCGTTATAACAGCTGTTGTGCTTCCAGAGGGGGACTATGATGCCAGGGACCTGAGAGAAACAGAGGTGGTGGGAAAACAGGTCAGCCTCTTTCTCTCTATCTTATCCCCTCTAACTTCAACATTCAAATGGTAGTGTGTGTGTGTTTGTCTGTGTGTGTGTAATGTTTGTCTGTGTGTGTGTGTAATGTTTGTCTGTGTGTGTGTAATGTTTGTCTGTGTGTGTGTGTAATGTTTGTCTGTGTGTGGTGTGTGTGTGTGTAATGTTTGTCTGTGTGTGGTTGTGTGTGTAATGTTTGTCTCTCTGTGTGTGTGTGTGTGTGTGTGTGTGTGTGTAATGTTTGTCTCTCTGTGTGTGTGTGTGTGTAATGTTTGTGTGTGTGTTTGTCTGTGTGTGTGTGTGTAGTGTTTGTCTGTGTGTGTGTAATGTTTGTCTCTCTGTGTGTGTTTGTCTGTTTGTCTGTGTGTGTGTGTAATGTTTGTGTGTGTGTGTGTGTGTGTAATGTTTGTGTGTGTGTGTAATGTTTGTGTGTGTGTGTGTAATGTTTGTGTGTGTGTTGTAATGTTTGTGTGTGTGTTTGTGTGTGTGTAATGTTTGTCTGTTTGTCTGTGTGTGTGTGTAATGTTTGTCTGTGTGTGTTTGTCTGTTTGTGTGTGTGTGTGTGTAATGTTTGTCTGTGTGTGTAATGTTTGTCTGTGTGTGTGTAATGTGTGGTTGTGTGTGTGTAATGTTTGTCTGTGTGTGGTTGTGTGTGTAATGTTTGTCTGTGTGTGGTTGTGTGTGTGTGTAATGTTTGTCTGTGTGTGGTTGTTGTGTGTGTGTGTAATGTTTGTCTGTGTGTGTGTGTAATGTTTGTCTGTGTGTGTGTGTAATGTTTGTGTGTGTGTGTGTGTTTGTCTGTGTGTGTGTGTAATGTTTGTCTCTCTGTGTGTGTTTGTCTGTGTGTGTGTGTGTAATGTTTGTCTGTGTGTGTGTTATCAAAGGAATGGCTGAATCCTGAGGTTCCTCTTCCACCACCTGTAGAAGTTGACAGTACAGACCAACTGAATAAACTGGCTAAAGAAGACCCACGGATAGCTGTACTGCAAGCCCAACTCCTGGTAGGCCCCTCGCTGTGTCTCTCTCTCTCTTCCTCTCCCCCTCTCTCTTTCTTTCTGACATAATGTACAACTGTGTGTGTGTGCTGCCTATATTCTCAAGGGGTCCTATTTGGTGTGTTTTTTTTAAATCAGGCACAGAAAGAGGAGATAAAAGTAGCACAGAAGGAGGCGGAGGATGGAGGGAAGGAGAGAAAGAAGAGGGAGGAGGTGGAGAAGGAGCACGGTAGGATGAAGAGAGAGATGATGTCGCTCCCTGTCCTTCAGAAGGAGAACGAGAGGATGAAGAGAGAGCTGGAGTCTGTTCCTGTCTTACAGAAGGATCTAGAGACACTCAGAGCCACAGTGACTGAACTAAAACACAGCACAGGTACTAAGGTGTAGACCTGGCTTCAAATACTTTTTAAAATCATTTACAATACTGTACTTTAGCTGGGGTTGATTGAGAATGCATGGCACAATAAAATTGTCTTAACTGCAAGCCCCGCCCACCTGGTATACCAGGCATGCTAAAGCGATCCCTAAAAGTAATAGGAAGATTTCCAGTAGGTAATGTGATGTGTAGGTAATGTGTAGGAGGGGGAGTAGGGAATGTGTAGGAGGGGGAGTAGGGAATGTGTAGGAGGGGGAGTAGGGAATGTGTAGGAGGGGGAGTAGGGAATGTGTAGGAGGGGGAGTAGGGAATGTGTAGGAGGGGGAGTAGGGAATGTGTAGGAGAGGGGGAGTAGGGAATGTGTAGGAGGGGAGTAGGGAATGTGTAGGGGAAGGGAGTAGGGGAGAGGGAGGGGAGTAGGGAATGTGTAGGAGGGGAGTAGGGAATGTGTAGGGTAGGGGAGAGGGAGGGGAGTAGGGAATGTGTAGGAGAGAGGGAGGGGAGTAGGGAATGTGTAGGAGAGAGGGAGGGGAGTAGGGAATGTGTAGGAGAGAGGGAGGGGAGTAGGGAATGTGTAGGAGAGAGGGAGGAAAGAGGACAAGGGGAAAGCGCTAGCTAGTGACACTAATAGCCACAGTGTCTGAACTAACACACGCACGCACGCACGCACGCACGCAACCAAACACAAAAATATCTAATTATCTTAATTTCTTTCTGTAGCCAAGGATGCAGCTCCATCTCCAGTCTCTGCCTCTGTCCAGCCCCCCTCTGGCCAAGCTGGGGATGACAGCCAGAACACAGCAGGAACGATGGAGAGGGAGGGCAAGAAACCAGGGAAGGGAGTGAAAAAAGAGTTGAAGGAAGAGGAGACTGATTGGAATAAGGGAGGGAAGACTGATTGGAATAAGGGAGGGAAGACTGATTGGAATAAGGGAGGGAAGACTGATTGGAATAAGGGAGGGAAGACTGATTGGAATAAGGGAGGGAAGACTGATTGGAATAAGGGAGGGAAGACTGATTGGAATAAGGGAGGGAAGACTGATTGGAATAAGGGAGGGAAGACGGATTGGAATAAGGGAGGGAAGACGGATTGTAATAAGGGAGGGAAGACGGATTGTAATAAGGGAGGGAAGACGGATTGTAATAAGGGAGGGAAGACGGATTGTAATAAGGGAGGGAAGAAGGATTGGAATAAGGGAGGGAAGACTGATTGGAATAAGGGAGGGAAGAAGGATTATAAGGTTGAAAAAGAGTGGAGAAGTGGAAAATATGACCAGGAGAAAGAAGGAAAAGAGTGGAAGAAGAAAGAAGACAAGAAGGGAGAATGGAAGAAAGATAAATCTAGCAGAGGGGATGAGGGCAAACCATGGAAAGACAGAGGAAACAAGATGGAATGGAAGGAGAAGAGGGAGAAAAAAGACTGGAAGGTGGAGAAAGATTGGAAAAAGGAAACACCTGAAAGATGGAGTGATAGCAAGGAGTGGAAGAAAGGCAAGGATGAGCGGAAGGGAAAAGAGACCAATCAAAAGAAAGGTTGGAATGAGGGCAGGGATGAGTGGAAGGGAGAGAAGGATGACTATAAGGACCTTGGCAAAGGATGGAAGGAGAGAGGAGAGAAAAAGGAGTGGAAGGGAGAGAAAGATTGGACAAAGAAAGACATCAGTAAAGAGTGGAAGAGTAAGGACAACAGGAGAGAAAATGAGTGGTCTGATGGAAATAGAAAGATGGAAGGAGTGAAGGAGGAGAGAAACGGTGGGAACTGGAAAAAGGACAGAGGGAATGACCAGTACGAGAAGGACCACCACCACCACTACTCTAAGGAAGGGCAGAAAGAGAGAGAGAGGAGAAGGAGAGAAAAGGGCCCTCCCCAAACTCACCGAAGACCCCCCCTTGAGCAACCTGACTACTGGAGCCACCAGAGAGAACGACTGCAGCACAAACCCAACCCTCAAACCCACTGCAGTTCAGTGGAGGCCTGCGCCCAGGAAGAGGGGCTGCTCCCTGTCACCATGCCAGAGTTTGAGGCCCTGCTCCTGGGTTACTTGGTCAAGGCAGAGAGGGTGGGGGTGGAGGCCTCCAAGAGGGAGGAGCTCAGTAAGCTAACCAAGGAGTTCTTCAGTGACGGAGTGTTCGTTCACGACCAGATGAGCTTCAAGGACTTTGTGGAGGATGTGGATGACATCTTAGAGGATATGGTGGAGGATGAGGAGGTAGAGGAGGAGATGGATAACTTTGAGGAAGAGGCAATGAACAGGTTTTCAGTTCCAGGGGGAGGAGAGAGGGAGAAGTGGAAGAAGGATAGTGGGAGAGGACGGGTGTGATGGAGTGAGAAAGGGAGTCAACGCATGTCAGGAGGAGCGGAAAGATAAAGGTGGAGGAAAATAGATGGATGTGCTGCAAGGTAGAATTTAGGAGGAGCAACACACATATACATACTGCTCCAAAAAATAAAGGGAACACTAAAATAACACATCCTAGATCTGAATTAATTAAATATTAGTAAATACTTTTTTCTTTACATAGTTGAATGTGCTGACAACAAAATTACACAAATTATCAATGGAAATCAAATTTATCAACCCATGGAGGTCTGGATTTGGAGTCACACTCTAAATTAAAGTGGAAAACCACACTACAGGCTGATCCAAATTTGATGTAATGTCCTTAAAACAAGTCAAAATGAGGCTCAGTAGGGTGTGTGGCCTCCACGTGCCTGTATGACCTCCCTACAACGCCTGGGCAAGCTCCTGATGAGATGGCGGATGGTCTCCTGAGGGATCTCCTCCCAGACCTGGACTAAAGCATCTGCCAACTCCTGGACAGTCTGTGGTGCAACGTGGCGTTGGTGGATGGACATGATGTCCCAGATGTGCTCAATTGGATTCAGGTCTGGGGAATGGGCGGGCCAGTCCATAGCATTAATGCCTTCCTCTTGCAGGAACTGCTGACACACTCCAGCCACATGAGGTCTAGCATTGTCTTGCATTAGGAGGAACCCAGGGCCAACCGCACCAGCATATGGTCTCACAATGAGTCTGAGGATCTCATCTTGGTGCCTAATGGCAGTCAGGCTACCTCTGGCGAGCACATGGAGGGCTGTGCGGCCCCCCAAAGAAATGCCACCCCACACCATGACTGACCCACCGCCAAACCGGTCATGCTGGAGGATGTTGCAGGCAGCAGAACGTTCTCCACGGCGTCTCCAGACTCTGTCACGTCTGTCACATGTGCTCAGTGTGAACCTGCTTTCATCTGTGAAGAGCACAGGGCGCCAGTGGCGAATTTGCCAATATTGGTGTTCTCTGGCAAATGCCAAACGTCCTGCACGGTGTTGGGCTGTAAGCACAACCCCCACCTGTGGACATCGGGCCCTCATTACCACCCTCATGGAGTCTGTTTCTGACCGGTTGAGCAGACACATGCACATTTGTGGCCTGCTGGAGGTCATTTTGCAGGGCTCTGGCAGTGCTCCTCCTGCTCCTCCTTGCACAAAGGCGGAGGTAGCGGTCCTGCTGCTGGGTTGTCACCCTCCTACGGCCTCCTCCACATCTCCTGATGTACTGGCCTGTCTCCTGGTAGCGCCCCCATGCTCTGGACACTACACCGACAGACACAGCAAACCTTGCCACAGCTCGCATTGATGTGCCATCCTGGATGAGCTGCACTACCTGAGCCACTTGTGTGGGTTGTAGACTCAGTCTCATGCTACCACTAGAGTGAAAGCACCGCCAGATTTCAAAAGTGACCAAAACATCAGCCAGGAAGCATTGGAACTGAGAAGTGGTCTGTGGTCACCACCTGCAGAACCACTCCTTTATTGGGGGTGTCTTGCTAATTGCCTATAATTTCCACCTGTTGTCTATTCCATTTCCACAACAGCATGTGAAATTTATTGTCAATCAGTGTTGCTTCCTAAGTGGACAGTTTGATTTCACAGAAGTGTGATTGGCTTGGAGTTACATTGTGTTGTTTAATTGGTCCCTTTATTTTTTTGTGCAGTGTATATACTACCGTTCAAAAGTTTGGGGTCATTTAGAAATGTCCTTGTTTTTGAAAAAAGTACTTTTTTGCGGGTCTTTTAAAAATAAGATTGATCAGAAATACAATGTAGTCATTGTTAGTGTTGTAAATTACTATTGTAGCTGGAAACTGCTGATTTTTTTATGGAATATCTACATAGGCGTACAGAGGCCCGTTTTCAGCAACCATCACTCCTGTGTTCCAATGGCACGTTGTGTTAGCTAATCCAAGTTGATCATTTTAAAAGGCTAATTGATCATTAGAAAACATTAGTGTCTAGTTTGAGAAACGGATGCCTCGCAAGTCCTCAACTGGCAGCTTCATTAAATAGTACCCGCAAAACACCAGTCTCAACGTCAACAGTGAAGAGGCGACTCCGGGATGCTGGCCTTCGAGGCAGAGTTGCAAAGAAAAAGCCATATCTCAGACTGGCCAATAAAAATAAAAGATTAAGATGGGCAAAAGAACACAGACACTGGACAGAGGAACTCTGCCTAGAAGGCCAGCATCCCAGAGTCGCCTCTTCACTGTTGACGTTGAGACTGGTGTTTTGTGGGTGCTATTTAATGAAGCTGCCAGTTGAGAACTTGTGAGCCGTCTGTTTCTTAAACTAGACACTTCAATGTACTTGTCCTCTTGCTCAGTTGTGCACCGGGGCCTCCCACTCCTCTTTCTATTCTGGTTAGGGCCAGTTTGCGCTGTTCTGTGAAGGGAGTACACAGCGTTGTACGAGATCTTCAGTGTCTTGGCAATTTCTCGCATTGAATAGCAGTCAATTCTCAGAACAAGAATAGACTGACGAGTTTTAGAAGAAAGCACTTTGTTTCTGGCCATTTTGAGCCTGTAATCACAAATGCTGATGCTCCAGATACTCAACTAGTCTAAAGGCCAGTTTTATTGCTTCTTTAATCAGTACAATAGTTTTCAACTGTGCTAACATAATTGCAAAAGGGTTTTCTAATGATTAATTAGCCTTTTAAAATTGAATTAGCTAACACAGGAGTGATGGTTGCTGATAATGGGCCTCTATACGCCTATGCAGATATTCCATAAAAAATCAGCCGTTTCTAGCTACTAGTCATTTACAACATTAACAATGTCTACACTGTATTTCTGATCAATTTATTTTAAAGGACAAAAAATTTGCTTTTCTTTCATAAACGAGGGCATTTCTAAGTGACCCCAAACCTTTGAACGGATATATAGATATATGTTATACACACACACACACAGTTTTGTATATCTAACCTTGTATAACTAATCCATTCAAAATCCTGTACCCTAACATTAATCCTTAAACCTAGCTTCTAACCCCAAAACTAAACCTAGCTCCTAACCCCAAAACTAAACCTAGCTCCTAACCCTGAACTTAATTCTAACCATAACACCAATTCTAACCTTAACCCTAAACCCCCTAGAAATAGCATTTGATCTTGGGGACTAACAAA
This sequence comes from Oncorhynchus keta, assembly GCF_023373465.1. Taxonomy (NCBI): domain Eukaryota; kingdom Metazoa; phylum Chordata; class Actinopteri; order Salmoniformes; family Salmonidae; genus Oncorhynchus; species Oncorhynchus keta. The sequence continues at coordinate 80,405,148 of NC_068454.1, forward strand.
ATGGCCCCAGTTGGTCAAATTTGTTTGTTGACTATTCTTGTGGGGACTTCTGGTCCCCACAAATATAGTGAAACTCGTCCACACACACACACACACACACACTATCTACTAATGTCTTTAATCTTATGCTATTTTCCATTTCAACAGTTTAAAAGTCTGAATGAATAATGTATTACACCCAAACACTCACACCTCAGGCATTCATTTCAGAGGGATCTGTGAAGTTGTTGATGGGAGTAGAGAGAGAGACTAGCAGGCCAGTGGCACTGAGGAAACAGAGGTCCGTCCAGCAGTCTTAACATAGCTAGTCGGAGGGGACTAGAACTTGTCTCGCAATGGCCAATCCCAAATCAGCCCCTCGCCTAACCTCTTACTGTCCCCAAGCACATAGGAAACCAAACCACCCAGGATCGCTAGCCTAGAAAAGTGATGTAACACTTGTCTGTTTCATAAATAGGAGTGTGTTTCCGCTGTAGATTACACTATGCATTGTGCACTGCCAAGTTAACCCTTTCACTGGTGGCATGTAGCGTTGGTAGCTTTCATTCATGTCAATCATTTCTGTTAACTTATTTATTAATAACTTTATTTTTGTTTGTGAGACGTGGTCTTTAAAAGTCATTAAAGGATATATTTACAAAGTGACTGAAGTACTGAGGAGGAGTGAATGTATCGTGATGGTGATGCAGGTCTTTATTTTCATGGTAATGTTCAACAGGTTGTAAATAGTGCACTAAAACACCACACACTTACAAACTATTTGAATGATATATTCTGTATAAATGTCAGAAGGCACATTAACTTGCTTTGGAGACCATGTAATATGATGACCATGTGCATCCATCCCTTTGGATAAAGAGGGAATGTATTGAAAACACTAAAACGTCTTTACTTTTGGTTATGTTGCAACTGTTATTATGAAGCAAAATGCTCATGGCACTTAAGATAAGGATTGTCTTCAGGAAAGAAAACAGTTGGATGTTGTGGTGCAACTACTTTACACTCCTGTATTTACTTAAATAGTAGAATGATCATTAGAATATCCACCTAATGACAACTTATTATTTAAAAAAAGTTAATTTTAAGAGTTTCTAATTCTGTTGAATTCTTTGAGATAAGTACCAAAAGGTATGACTGTTACCATAGTTTCATAGTAAATACCTGGTAGATACCAGATGAAGCAGGGCTGTAAAATCAAGTCTGACTGATGCCCTATGTTTACATGATGGTAACTGTGTAAGTCTGATGATTGACAAGCCCAGATCCACTCATTAAAACATTGATTGAACGGACATTCAAGTTGAACCACGTGGGCTTACAGAGGCATCGTTGAAAACTCCACTTTGTGTGATTTAAATGTGCAAATGTAACATGGTACGATTGTGATAAAAGCAACCTAATAAATGAAGCTTTGACCTTCTGAAGAACAGTTGTCATGTTGTTGTGTCCAAAATGTCAGCTTTATGCCGACTGATAAGTGGTGAGAGGTGAGAATGAAAAGTATTGCTGTTCTGTCCGTAACAGATCTGGTAATTAACCTTCAGCACTTCACAGCAACAGAGAACTCTCTATCTGACTATTTTAAACCTACACAACAACTTTTGCAGTAAAGACATTGTTTTCACTTCCCTTTTCTCAAGACATATTTAAAGGTTGTTCTCTAGTATTCTGCATGAGACTGTAGCGGTCTAGGTGTTGACAGAAGTACAGACCTCTCCCTCCGGAGAAGCACAGAGGTCTGGCAGGAAGACAGTTTTTAAACACAGAACACTGTGAGCTGTCCTACTTCACTTTGACTGGCCTGTTCTTCACTTGTATAGTCCATTTTGGTTTCCTATCAGCTGGTATGTACTTGGAATTTATTGATTGTTAATTAGGTGTTATGAGGATTATGAAATGACTGTATGCCATGTAGTTCTAATAAAAAGTGTGCTGTAACATATAAATATTCTGTGTTTCATTTAGGTCTAACACCAAGAATGACGTTTGTGTTTTGGGTGTGGAGGCCCGGTGTGAGTGTGCTGCTGCTCTTGTGTGTGTGTGACGGAGCAGAAGGGGTGATCAGGCGTCACTGTGACTGCTATGAGGAGGATCTGTATGTACAGAAAGACATCGGAGGGTTCATACAATGTTCCCTTAAGCCTGGCCTGGGACCCTATGCTGAGTGCACAGAGATCACTGACCTCAGGTAGGTTACATACAACCAGGACAATAGAACAGAGACCAGCACTATACAATATTACATCATCATACAGTCTAGTCTGCCTCATTCCTCAGTCTGCCTCATTGCCTGCATCCGTAATGGGTCAGCGGTCAAACGACCTCCACTCATCACTGTAAAACGCTCCCTGAAACACTTCAGCAAGCAGGCCTTTCTAATCGATCTGGCCGGGGGATCCTGGAAGGATATTGACCTTATCCCGTCAGTAGAGGATGCCTGGTTATTTTTCTAAATGCCTTCCTCACCATCTTAAAGAAGCATGCCCCATTCAAGAAATGTCGAACCAGGAACAGATATAGCCCTTGGTTTTCTCCAGACCTGACTGCCCTTAACCAACACAAAAACATCCTATGGCGTTCTGCATTAGCATCGAACAGCCCCCGTGATATGCAGCTGTTCAGGGAAGCTAGAAACCAATATACACAGGCAGTTAAAGCCAAGGCTAGCTTTTTCAAGCAGAAATTTGCTTACTGCAACACAAACTAAAAAAAAGTATGGGGACACTGTAAGTCCATGGAAAATAAGAAAACCTCCTCCCAGCTGCCCAATGCACTCGATGTGCAAAACTGATAGAGACATACCCCAATCGACTTACAGCTGTAATTGCAGCAAAAGGTGGCGCTACAAAGTATTAACTTAAGGGGGCTGAATAATTTTGCACGCCCAATTTTTCAGTTTTTGATTTGTTAAAGTTTGAAATATCCAATAAATGCCGATCCACTTCATGGATTGTGTCCCACTTGTTGTTGATTTTTCACAAAAAAATGGTTTCATATCTTTATGTTTGAAGCCTGAAATGTGGCAAAAGGTCGCAAAGTTCAAGGGGGGCGAATACTTTCGCAAGGCACTGTATATATATATATTAGTACAAGACAAAGTTTGGACACCTCATTCAAGTGGGTTAAAACACGAGCAATGGATATTCGACCGGTGGAAATCTGTCCTTTGTTCTGATGAGACCAAGTTTTAGATTTTTGGTTCCAACCGCCGTGTCTTTGTGAGACAACGTGTGGTTCCTACCGTGAAGCATGGAGGAGGAGGTGTGGGGGTGCTTTGATGGAGACATTGTCTGTGATTTATTTAGAATTCAAGGCACACTTAACCCGCATGGCTACCACAGCATTCTGCAGTGATACACCATCCCATCTGGTTTGCGCTTAGTGGTACTGTCATTTGTTTTTCAACAAGGACAATGACCCAACACACCTCCAGGCTGTGTAAGGGCTATTTGACCAAGAAGGAGAGTGCTGGCTCAGATGACCTGGCCACCACAATCACCTGACTTCAACCCAATTGAGATTGCAGTCCAACTCATCCCAAACAGAGTGAAGGAAAAGCAGCCAACAAGTGTTCAGCATAAGTGGGAACTCCAACAATACTGTTGGAAAAGCATTCCAGGTGAAGCTGGTTGAGAGAATGCCAAGAGTGCAAATCTGTCATCAAGGCAAAGGGTGGCTACTTTGAAGAATCTCAAATATAAAATATATTTTGATTTGTTTAACACTTTTTTGGTTACTACATGATTCCATATGTGTTATTTAATAGTTTTGATGTCTTCACTATTATTCTACAATTGTAATGTATTTTCCAACTTACACTCTCAAACACATAGATCCCCTGAACGCAGCTCACTCTCCAGATCCCAATCACCTGAACTCTGATCACCTGTTCACACACCTGTATGTCATTTACACACACTATTTAGTTCAGTTCTTTGCACCTTGTCATTGTGAGGTATTGTTTGTTTTGATACATGTTTCTATTTGGAGCTCTGGTTCTTTCTGTATTAGTCCTCATGTGTACCATAGTTTTGGCCATCCTCACTAACGACGCCTTTTAGCCTATTCCCTGCATGTACTGTACGCCTGATCTCCTGCACTACGTCATTAGCCTTCTCCATGCCTGTACTGTTGCCTTTTTGGACCCCCTGTGTATGACCTTCTGCCTGCCCCTGGACCCAGCTACCTGCCTCCTCCTGTGTATGACCTTCTGCCTGCCCCTGGACCCAGCTACCTGCCTCCTCCTGTGTATGACCTTCTGCCTGCCCCTGGACCCAGCTACCTGCCTCCTCCTGTGTATGACCTTCTGCCTGCCCCTGGACCCAGCTACCTGCCTCCTCCTGTGTATGACCTTCTGCCTGCCCCTGGACCCAGCTACCTGCTTCCTCCTGTGGTCCTTTACAAATGAACACCTGCTGCGCCCTGCGCTTGAAACCAGCTCTCTGTCTCCCATCATATTCATTACAACAATGAAGAAAATAGTAAAAATAAAGAGAAACCCTTGAATGAGTAGGTGTGTTCAAACTTTAGACTGGTACTGTGTATATATATTGTGTGTGTGTATGTATATATATCTGGCCTGCTCGCCTCCCTACCACTGAGGAAGTACAGTTCCCGCTCAGCCCAGTCAAAACTGTTCGCTGCTCTGGCTTCCCAATGGTGGAACACACTCCCTCACGACGCCAGGACAGCGGAGTCAATCACCACCTTCCGGAGACACCTGAAACCCCACCTCTTTAAGGAATACCTAGGATAGGATAAAGTAATCCTTCTCACCCCCCTTAAAAGATTTAGATGCACTATTGTAAAGTGGCTGTTCCACTGGATGTCATAAGGTGAATGCACCAATTTGTAAGTCGCTCTGGATAAGAGCGTCTGCTAAATGACTTAAATGTAAATGTATATATATATATATATACTGCTCAAAAAAATAAAGGGAACACTTAAACAACACAATGTAACTCCAAGTCAATCACACTTCTGTGAAATCAAACTGTCCACTTAGGAAGCAACACTGATTGACAATACATTTCACATGCTGTTGTGCAAATGGAATAGACAACAGGTGGAAATTATAGGCATGTAGCAAGACACCCCCAATAAAGGAGTGGTTCTGCAGGTGGTGACCACAGACAACTTCTCAGTTCCTATGCTTCCTGGCTGATGTTTTGGTCACTTTTGAATGCTGGCGGTGCTTTCACTCTAGTGGTAGCATGAGACGGAGTCTACAACCAACACAAGTGGCTCAGGTAGTGCAGCTCATCCAGGATGGCACATCAATGCAAGTTGTGGCAAGAAGGTTTGCTGTGTCTGTCAGCGTAGTGTCCAGAGCATGGAGGCGCTACGAGGAGACAGGCCAGTACATCAGGAGACGTGGAGGAGGCCGTAGGAGGGCAACAACCCAGCAGCAGGACCGCTACCTCTGCCTCAGTGCAAGGAGGAGCAGAAGGAGCACTGCCAGAGCCCTGCAAAATGACCTCCAGCAGGCCACAAATGTGCATGTGTCTGCTCAAACGGTCAGAAACAGACTCCATGAGGGTGGTATGAGGGCCCGACGTCCACAGGTGGGGGTTGTGTTTACAGCCCAACACCGTGCAGGACGTTTGGCATTTGCCAGAGAACACCAAGATCGGAAAATTCGCCACTGGCGCCCTGTGCTCTTCACAGATGAAAGCAGGTTCACACAGCACATGTGACAGACGTGACAGAGTCTGGAGACGCCATGGAGAACGTTCTGCTGCCTGCAACATCATCCAGCATGACCGGTTTGGTGGTGGGTCAGTCATGCTGTGGGGTGGCATTTCTTTGGGGGGGCCGCACAGCCCTCCATGTGCTCGCCAGAGGTAGCCTGACTGCCATTAGGTACCGAGACGAGATCCTCAGACCCCTTGTGAGATGCTGGTAGGGTTGGCCCTGGGTTCCTCCTACTGCAAGACAATGCTAGACCTCATGTGGCTGGAGTGTGTCAGCAGTTCCTGGAAGAGGAAGGCAGTGATGCTATGGACTGGCCCGCCCGTTCCCCAGACCTGAATCCAATTGAGCACATCTGGGACATCATGTCTCGCACCATCCACCAACACCACGTTGCCCAACAGACTGTCCAGGAGTTGGCAGATGCTTTAGTCCAGGTCTGGGAGGAGATCCCTCGGGAGACCATCCGCCACCTCATCAGGAGCATGCCCAGGCGTTGTAGGGAAGTCATACAGGCACGTGGAGGCCACACACACTACTGAGCCTAATTTTGACTTGTTTTAAGGACATTACATCAAATTTGGATGAGCCTGTAGTGTGGTTTTCCACTTTCATTTTGTGTGGCTCCAAATCCAGACCTCCATGGGTTGATAAATTTGATTTCCATTGATCATTTTTGTTCGATTTTGTTGTCAGCACATTCAACTATGTAAAGAAAAAAGTATTTAATAAGAATATTTCATTCATTCAGATCTAGGATGTGTTATTTTAGTGTTCCCTTTATTTTTTTGGAGCAGTGTATAGAAGAATCAATCACTAATCTTATCTTTCTTTATCTCAGGTCTGGGCTGGAGGAGGTGTTTCCTGATGTGCGTTCTCTTTGTATCCTTCACTCCTCCTCCTCCCTGCCTGCAGACGCCTTCTCTCACATTCCCCTCCTGGAGCACCTCTATTTGGATGGCTCACACCTGGCAAAGGTGTGTGTGTGTGTGTGTGTGTGTGTGTGTGTGTGTGTGTGTGTGTGTGTGTGTGTGTGTGTGTGTGTGTGTGTGTGTGTGTGTGTGTGTGTGTGTGTGTGTGTGTGTGTGTGTGTGTGTGTGTGTGTGTGCATAGCTGTTATGCATTGATTCAGCCCATATTTTTAATCCTAGATGTGTGTGTATCCCCTTTTTTCACAGGTGACCTCAGGGGCCTTCACTGGTCTGCCCAAACTAAGGTTCCTCCACATCCTCGTCTCCTCCTCCTGGGGGGGAGTGAACGTCACTCTGGAGCCAGGGGTGTTCCAGGGCCTGTCTAGCCTGGAGGAGCTCACCCTGGCTGGTATGAGTCTGGCCCTGGCCCCCCCTGCTCTGCTGGATCCCCTGGTACGGGTGAGGAGCCTGAGGGTGGACAGGGCTGGAGCGAGAGACCTGGGGGAACTGTTCTGTCTCCTCTCCCCTGGGATGGAGAAACTAGAGACCCTGGAGCTGCCTGGCAGCATGGTCAGCTCCATCCAGAACGGAGGCTGCTCTGGATCCAATCCGTGGCCCACAGTGCTCCTGTCCAGGATCCGGATCCTGGACCTGAGTGGAAACCCGGTGCGAAGGGTAGAGCCGAAGTCTCTGTCTGTGTTCCAGAACCTGTCCAGTCTGTCCCTGTCTATGGTGGATGTCTGGGTGGGCCAGCTGTGGGGGTCTGGCATGGGGAGGGTTAACAAGCTCTACCTGTCCAGTTATACCTTGAGACAGTTCACCCCCAGCCTGTCTGACCTGTGTACTCTGGTAGTAAAACATGGAGTGGAGTCCTTGGATCTGCACCTGGCCCTGATCACAGCCTTCACTGCAGAGGTCATGAAGAGGTGAGTGGCTTTAGAATGGTCTAGTTCCCTCAAACTCAACTCTGGACCTCAAAGCCAGGACCACTGCATTGTATTACTTGTTCCCCTCTAATCAGGGACTGATTTAGAACTGGGACACCAGGTGTGTGTAATTAATGATCATCTAGAACAGAAGGCAGCAGGCTCTGGACCTCGTGGGGTTAGAGTTGGGTAACCCAGGTCTAGTCTAGGGTTTTCTGGGGGCCTGGTTTCTGATCTGACTCATCAGACTCAAAGGATTTGGATAAAGCATAAACAGACTGGTAACCAAGCAGTTGTCATATATAATCATAGAATAACAAGCATAAACAGACTGGTAACTAAGCAGTTGTCATATATAATCATAGAATAACAAGCATAAACAGACTGGTAACCAAGCAGTTGTCATATATAATCATCATAGAATAACAAGCATAAACAGACTGGTAACTAAGCAGTTGTCATATATAATCATAGAATAACAAGCATAAACAGACTGGTAACCAAGCAGTTGTCATATATAATCATAGAATAACAAGCATAAACAGACTGGTAACCAAGCAGTTGTCATATATAATCATAGAATAACAAGCATAAACAGACTGGTAACCAAGCAGTTGTCATATATAATCATAGAATAACAGGCATAAACAGACTGGTAACTAAGCAGTTGTCATATATAATCATAGAATAACAAGCATAAACAGACTGGTAACCAAGCAGTTGTCATATATAATCATAGAATAACAAGCATAAACAGACTGGTAACTAAGCAGTTGTCATATATAATCATAGAATAACAAGCATAAACAGACTGGTAGCTAAGCAGTTGTCATATATAATCATAGAATAACAGGCATAAACAGACTGGTAACCAAGCAGTTGTCATATATAATCATAGAATAACAAGCATAAACAGACTGGTAACCAAGCAGTTGTCATATATAATCATAGAATAACAAGCATAAACAGACTGGTAACCAAGCAGTTGTCATATATAATCATAGAATAACAGGCATAAACAGACTGGTAACCAAGCAGTTGTCATATATAATCATAGAATAACAAGCATAAACAGACTGGTAACCAAGCAGTTGTCATATATAATCATAGAATAACAAGCATAAACAGACTGGTAACCAAGCAGTTGTCATATATAATCATAGAATAACAAGCATAAACAGACTGTTAACCTAGCAGTTGTCATATATAATCATAGAATAACAGGCATAAACAGACTGGTAACCAAGCAGTTGTCATATATAATCATAGAATAACAAGCATAAACAGACTGGTAACCAAGCAGTTGTCATATATAATCATAGAATAACAAGCATAAACAGACTGGTAACTAAGCAGTTGTCATATATAATCATAGAATAACAAGCATAAACAGACTGGTAACTAAGCAGTTGTCATATATAATCATAGAATAACAGGCATAAACAGACTGGTAACCAAGCAGTTGTCATATATAATCATAGAATAACAGGCATAAACAGACTGGTAACTAAGCAGTTGTCATATATAATCATAGAATAACAGGCATAAACAGACTGGTAACTAAGCAGTTGTCATATATAATCATAGAATAACAAGCATAAACAGACTGGTAACTAAGCAGTTGTCATATATAATCATAGAATAACAAGCATAAACAGACTGGTAACTAAGCAGTTGTCATATATAATCATAGAATAACAAGCATAAACAGACTGGTAACTAAGCAGTTGTAATAAATAATAATAATACATTAATATATGCCATTTAGCAGACACTTTTGTCTACATCACCAACAAACTAACATGGTCCAAACACACCAAGACAGCTGTGAAGAGGGCACGACAAAACCTATTCCCCCTCAGGAGACTGAAAAGATTGGGCATGGGTCCTCAGATCCTCAAAAGGTTCTACAGCTGCACCATCGAGGGTAGTGCATACGGCCCAGTACATCACTGGGGCCAAGCTTCCTGCCATCCAGGACCTCTATACCAGAGGAATAGAAGAATGTCCTAAACATTGGAATGCCCCCCCCACCCTCACAACGCTGGTCTCCTCTGTTGTTATAATCTGTGCATAGTCACTTTAATAACTCTGCCTACATGTACATGTTACCTCAATTACCTCAACTAACCGGCGCGCCCACACATTGACTCTGTACCAGTACCCCCTGTATATAGCCCACACATTGACTCTGTACCGGTACCCTCTGTATATAGCCCACACATTGACCCTGTACCAGTACCCCCTGTATATAGCCCACACATTGACTCTGTACCAGTACCCCCTGTATATAGCCCACACATTGACTCTGTACCAGTACCCCCTGTATATAGCCCACACATTGACTCTGTACCAGTACCCCCTGTATATAGCCCACACATTGACTCTGTACCAGTACCCCCTGTATATAGCCCACACATTGACTCTGTACCAGTACCCCCTGTATATAGCCCACACATTGACTCTGTACCAGTACCCCCTGTATATAGCCCACACATTGACTCTGTACCAGTACCCCTGTATATAGCCCACACATTGACTCTGTACCAGTACCCCCTGTATGTAGCCCACACATTGACTCTGTACCAGTACCCCTGTATATAGCCCACACATTGACTCTGTACCAGTACCCCTGTATATAGCCCACACATTGACTCTGTACCAGTACCCCTGTATATAGCCCACACATTGACTCTGTACCAGTACCCCTGTATATAGCCCACACATTGACCCTGTACCAGTACCCCTGTATATAGCCCACACATTGACTCTGTACCAGTACCCCTGTATATAGACTCCCACACATTGACTCTGTACCAGTACCCCCTGTATATAGCCCACACATTGACTCTGTACCAGTACCCCTGTATATAGCCCACACATTGACTCTGTACCAGTACCCCTGTATATAGCCCACACATTGACTCTGTACCAGTAGCCCACACCCCTGTATATAGCCCACACATTGACTCTGTACCAGTACCCCTGTATATAGCCCACACATTGACTCTGTACCAGTACCCCCTGTATATAGCCCACACATTGACTCTGTACCAGTACCCCTGTATATAGCCCACACATTGACTCTGTACCAGTACCAGTACCCCCTGTATATAGCCCACACATTGACTCTGTACCAGTACCCCTGTATATAGCCCACATTGACTCTGTACCAGTACCCCTGTATATAGCCCCACATTGACTCTGTACCAGTACCCCCTGTATATAGCCCACACATTGACTCTGTACCAGTACCCCCTGTATATAGCCTCACCACATTGACTCTGTACCAGTACCCCTGTATATAGCCCACACATTGACTCTGTACCAGTACCCCCTGTATATAGCCCACACATTGACTCTGTACCAGTACCCCTGTATATAGCCCACACATTGACTCTGTACCAGTACCCCTGTATATAGCCCACACATTGACTCTGTACCAGTACCCCTGTATATAGCCCACACATTGACTCTGTACCAGTACCCCCTGTATATAGCCCACACATTGACTCTGTACCAGTACCCCTGTATATAGCCCACACATTGACTCTGTACCAGTACCCCTGTATATAGCCCACACATTGATAGTACCCCCTGTATATAGCCCACACATTGACTCTGTACCAGTACCCCCTGTATATAGCCCACACATTGACTCTGTACCAGTACCCCTGTATATAGCCCACACATTGACTCTGTACCAGTACCCCTGTATATAGCCCACACATTGACTCTGTACCAGTACCCCTGTATATAGCCCACACATTGACTCTGTACCAGTACCCCTGTATATAGCCCACACATTGACTCTGTACCAGTACCCCCCCTGTATATAGCCCACACATTGACTCTGTACCAGTACCCCCTGTATATAGCCCACACATTGACTCTGTACCAGTACCCCCTGTATATAGCCCACACATTGACTCTGTACCAGTACCCCTGTATATAGCCCACACATTGACTCTGTACCAGTACCCCTGTATATAGTACCCCTGTATATAGCCCACACATTGACTCTGTACCAGTACCCCTGTATATAGCCCACACATTGACTCTGTACCAGTACCCCTGTATATAGCCCACACATTGACTCTGTACCAGTACCCCTGTATATAGCCCACACATTGACCTGTACCAGTACCCCTGTATATAGCCCACACATTGACTCTGTACCAGTACCCCCTGTATATAGCCCACACATTGACTCTGTACCAGTACCCCCTGTATATAGCCCACACATTGACTCTGTACCAGTACCCCCTGTATATAGCCCACACATTGACTCTGTACCAGTACCCCCTGTATATAGCCCACACATTGACTCTGTACCAGTACCCCCTGTATATAGCCCACACATTGACTCTGTACCAGTACCCCCTGTATATAGCCCACACATTGACTCTGTACCAGTACCCCCTGTATATAGCCCACACATTGACTCTGTACCAGTACCCCCTGTATATAGCCCACACATTGACTCTGTACCAGTACCCCTGTATATAGCCCACACATTGACTCTGTACCAGTACCCCTGTATATAGCCCACTGTATATAGCCCACATGACTCTGTACCAGTACCCCCTGTATATAGCCCACACATTGACTCTGTACCAGTACCCCCTGTATATAGCCCACACATTGACTCTGTACCAGTACCCCCTGTATATAGCCCACACATTGACTCTGTACCAGTACCCCCTGTATATAGCCCACACATTGACTCTGTACCAGTACCCCCTGTATATAGCCCACACATTGACTCTGTACCAGTACCCCCTGTATATAGCCCACACATTGACTCTGTACCAGTACCCCCTGTATATAGCCCACACATTGACTCTGTACCAGTACCCCCTGTATATAGCCCACACATTGACTCTGTACCAGTACCCCCTGTATATAGCCCACACATTGACTCTGTACCAGTACCCCCTGTATATAGCCCACACATTGACTCTGTACCAGTACCCCCTGTATATAGCCCACACATTGACTCTGTACCAGTACCCCCTGTATATAGCCCACACATTGACTCTGTACCAGTACCCCCTGTATATAGCCCACACATTATTCACTACTACTACACATCACTCACTATTGTTATTGTACTGTTGTCTTTAATTACTTGTTACTTTAATTTCTTATTCATATTATTTTTTAACTGTATTGTTGGTTAGGGGCTCGGATGTAAACATTTCACTGACAGGTTACACCTGTTATATTCGCCGCATGTGACTAAACAATTTGATTTGGAAGCGACTTACAGTCATGGGTTCATACATTTTACGTATGGGTGGTCCCAGGAATGGAATCCACTATCCTGCCGTTACTAGTGCCATGCTCTACCTACTGAGCTACAGCACTCCAATTGATCTTTTGAATGTGAAAATTAATTCCCATGTCTATGAACAACAAATGAGCACAGGAACACATCTGTCAACCAGGCTAATGTTGTAATATGCTAACCCTGACTCTGTAGGTGTGGTCCTGGTCTGAGGCAGCTGTCTGTGACTTCTGAGGATCTGTCTGGTATGGATCTGGGGTTCTGGACTGGTACCGGTCAGATACAGGGTCTGATGATGGTCCTGACCAAGCTGACCAATGCCTCGTTCTGCTCAGCAGGGGGAGGGAGGGTGTGGAACCTCACCTCTCTCATTCTCCATGAGAACCACCTCACTGAGATCACCACTGATCAGGTCAGTCAGTCTGTCACATCTTTTTAATGTCTATACCTCAATTAACTGAGATACAATAACTTTGCTGACAAATGTATTTGACTTGAGATATTTGTATGATGTTATATAAAATCGGTATGGCGATGAGTATGATGTTTGTCATGATCATTCTCAGTTCTCCTGTATGCCCCTGCTGGAGCGTTTGGATCTGAGTGAGAACCATATCTCCTCCCTGGCCCACCGGGCTCTCCAGGGGATGCCGCTCCTCCGCGTCCTCGACCTCACCCACAACAAAATCTCCATGCTGGGAGAAGACGACTTTGAGGGTCTGCCTGCTCTAGAGGTCAGATCAGGATATTTGTGTTGATGTGGTAACTGCTATATGTTTGGAGGGGAAACAGATTTTGGTAATCAATTATTGATGATGTGACTGTAGGTTCTCCTCCTGGAAGGGAACAAGATCTCAGGGGGCATCGCTCATGGGGTGTTCCGTAGACAGCATCGACTCCAAGACCTCAGCCTGGGAGAGATAGACATTATCTACCAGCTCTACCTCAACATGCTGTTCCTGGGCTTCCCCACCAAGCTCCAGCACCTCCTCATCGACACAGGCCCAGGAACCTACCTCACCGTAGGCCATGTTCCCGCTCCTGAGTTCCCCATGGTCCTGGAACTCAGAGGGAAGATGATCCAGTCCTCTGACTGTGAAAACAACATGTTCCCCATGGTCCGAGAGCTGAAGGTGGGCCAGGATGAGGAGTTACTCTGTGTTGTATCTCAATGTGATGTCTAGCAGTAATCTTCAACCATGGTCCTGGCGAAAGTAAAGGTGTGCAGGCTATTGCTCCATCCTCCAGTACTAACACACTTCCCACTGGGCAAAAACTAATTGAATCAATGTTCTTTCCACATCATTTCAAGCAACAACAATCTGTGATGACGATGAAATAAAGTGGAAAACTGATTGGATTTGCAAAAAGTCATCAACCTAAGAACATTTAGTATGTTCTTCACCAAACCTTTAACCTAAATCTAATGACATGGTGACATTTGTTGTTGATTTCATGTTCAATTCACATTAGTTGACAACTCAATCAAATGATGTCTTTGCCCAGTGGGTTGGTTCACCTGATCAACTTATGTGAAGCTGTGGTTCCACAGGACCAGGATTGAAGAACACTGCTTTATAGCTAAGCAGCAGATCTTGTACAGGAAAATGAATCATACTGGTAGCTAGCCAGATAAGTTTCTGCTGCCGCCAATTCATGTTATTGTCATGCCTCAACAACGTTGTGCTGAAGGACTTGGTTGCAGCAGACACTGATCTGGCTAGCTACCAGTAATTGTCCTGTAATCTTAGTAATACAAATATTCTGAAAATAGGTGGGCGAGGGGACAAAATTTGACTGCAACAACATTTTCCTGGCCCCCTACTTCCTCAACCTGGAGTCGTTTGAGTTCTCAGCCAACCCTGAGAAGTTTACCACCCCCTACACCACCATCAACCAGCTTCGAAAGCTGAAGAGGCTCAAACTGACCAACCTCAACTTCTCCAACCACACAGACCCCAGTGTTACCTTCAGGAACCTGACGGAGCTCAGGAGCCTAGTGCTGATCAACTGTCGACTCAACTTCCTCACCAGGGTACTAACTAGCGATTGGTCCATCAATCGAATCATTCATTAATTGATCGTTTTTCCAACCGCTTTTAGTTTCATGCCTACTGATAATGACCCTTGTGTCTCTACCTTGACATCCTTAGATCCTTCTAGTGATGGCATCATGTGTTACTGCCAATGCTGTCTTCCACATTACTATAGCTCTCAATTCAAAGGGCTTTTTTGGCATAGGAAACATATGTTTACATTGCCAAAGCAAGTGAAATAGATAATAAACAATAAAAAAATTAACAGTAAACATTACACTCACAAAAGTTTCAAAGAAATAGAGACATTTCAAATGTCATATTATGGCTATATACAGTGTTATAACGATGTACAAATAGTTAAAGAACAAAAGGGAATACAAATAAACAAATATGGGTTGTACAACCCCTTTTCTTGTGGAAACAGTTCACAAATCTTGCTGCTGTGATGGCACACTGTGGGCAGTGTCTCCACTTGAGAACCAGGTCTGCCTATGGCGTCCTCTCAATAGCAAGGCTATGCTCACTGAGTCTGTACATAGTCAAAGCTTAATTTCATTTTGGTTCAGTCACAGTGGTCAGGTATTCTGCCACTGTGTACAGTCTGTTTAGGGCCAAATAGCATTCCAGTTTTTTGGTAAATTCTTTCCAATGTATCAAGTAATTTCCTTTTTGTTTTCTCATGATTTGGTTGAGTCTAATTGTGCTGCTGTCCTGGGGTTCTGTGGGGTCTGTTTTTGTGTTTGTGAACAGAGCCCCAGGACCAGCTTGCTTAGGGGACTCTGGGTTACTTTCTCTGTAGGGTGTGTTTGTGTTTGTGAACAGAGCCCCAGGACCAGCTTGCTTAGGGGACTCTGGGTTACTTTCTCTGTAGGGTGTGTTTGTGAACAGAGCCCCAGGACCAGCTTGCTTAGGGGACTCTGGGTTACTTTATCTGTAGGGTGTGTTTGTGAACAGAGCCCCAGGACCAGCTTGCTTAAGGGAGTCTGGGTTACTTTCTCTGTAGGGTGTGTTTGTGTTTGTGTTTGTGTTTGTGAACAGAGCCCCAGGACCAGCTTGCTTAGGGGACTCTGGGTTACTTTCTCTGTAGGGTGTGTTTGTGAACAGAGCCCCAGGACCAGCTTGCTTAGGGGACTCTGGGTTACTTTCTCTGTAGGTGATGGCTTTGTTTTGGAAGGTTTGGGAATCACTTCCTTTTAGGTTGTTGTGGAATCTCTTTTCTGGATTTTGATAATTACTGGGTATCGGCCTAATTCTGCTCTGCATGAATTATTATGTTTTACGTTGTACACAGAGGATGCTTTTGCAGAATTCTGCATGCAGTCTCAATTTGGTGTTTGTCCCATTTTGTGCATTCTTAGTTGGTGAGCGGACCCCAGACTTCACAACCATAAAGGGTTGATTCAAGTATTTTAAAGCCAGTTCATAATTGGGATGTCTATGTTCACTATGTTCCTTTTGATGGCGTAGAAGGTGCTTCCTTGCCTTGTCTCTCAGATCGTTCAGAGCTTTGTGGGAGTTACCTGTGGTGCTGATGTTTAGGCCGAGGTAGGTATATTTTTTTGTGTGCTCGAGGGCAACAGTGTCTAGATGGAATTTCTTTTGTGGTCCTGGTGACTGGACCTTTTTTGGAACACCATTATTTTGGTCTTACTGAGATTTACTGTCAGGGCCCGGGTCTGACAGAATCTGTGCAGAAGATCTAGGTGCTGCTGTAGGCCCTCCTTGGTTGGGGACAGAAGTACCAGATCATCAGCAAACAGTAAAAATTTGACTTCAGATCTCTCTGTCTCTTTCTCATTACTGTATCTCTATCTCCCTCCCTCACAATGTCATTACTGTATCTCCCTCTCTCTCCTTCTCATTACTGTCTTTCTCTCCTTCTCTTTCTTTCACCCCCCCTCTCTCCCTTTCTCTTTTCCTCCCTCTTTCTTTCCCTCCCTTCCTCTCTCCAGTCCATGTTTACAGACCTGGTGTCTCTACGTGTTTTGAGGCTGTACAGTGAGAGCCCTCTGATCCTGTTGGAGGGGGTCTTCATTCCCCTGCTGTCTCTCTCCACGCTGGTCTTTGACCAGGTCGACTTCCGCTGTGACTGCTCCAACGGCTGGCTTCTGGACTGGGCTGACAACTCTCGCAAAACACAGGTAGAACAAGTCCGGTCCAACTAAAGTTCTGATAACATATAGATTATTGTTGATTAATTACAGGTAACAGGTTTTTACTAGGGATCGTGTATTTATGTTTGATGATTTCTGGTCTTTAACGGGTGCTGTGAACAACAAATTATATTGATTAGAATCTTTAAAACAACAGTCCATTTATAGATTTTTGATAATTGACTATAAGAGGTGAAGTTGATACAGTATATTGATTACAGATGATTAATGATTGATTGGTTATGGACTCAGGTGGTGCTCCTGCAGCGACAGCAGTGCATCTGGCACTACCAACGACTCAACTTCCTGTCCACCATGGAGCGCCTCTGCCAGACCGAAGACGACTTCCTGTCCTACGTCTCCACAACGGCCACTGTGTGCAGCCTCCTGTGCTTGGCGCTAGGATACCGCTTCCTCCACTGGCCCTGTGTCGTTCTATTCTTTCGTCTGAGAGGATGGGTGGAGCGACGTGTGGGGAGGAGGTGGTGGAGGAGGAAGAGGAGGATGGGGGGACAGTGGGAGGAGCTGATAGAGGGGGAAGAGGGAGAGGAGAAGGAGGAAGAGGAGGTGAGGTATGATGCGTTTGTGTCGTTCAGCAGTGGTGATGAGGCGTGGGTACTGGGAGAGATGGCCCCGATGCTAGAGGAGGGGGAGCCACGACTACGACTGTGTCTGCACCACCGAGACTTTGAGGTGTGTGTGTGTGCGGGCGAGTGCGCGCTTTGACATGCAAGTGTGTGTGAGAATAGAGAATATGGGGCTATAATGGTACAAAGTACAACCACAAATACATTAGATTTCATTGATAAACAGCACCCAGCCTGTTGTCTCCTGTCCCAGGTAGGGAAGGGCATTGTGGATAACATCGCTGAGAACATCTACTGCAGCAGGAGGACGGTGTGTGTGTTGACCAGACGCTACCTGAGGAGTGACTGGTGTGGCCTGGAGATGAGAGTGGCCACACACCGCCTGTTGTCTGAGCACAGCCACAGACTCATCCTCATCTTCCTAGAACACATCTCCCCCTTCGAGCTGTCCGCCTTCCACAGGTATCACACCAACTCATCTCTTGAATGGACTGAACTTCGAATGGAATACATTGTATATAAACAGAAATGATATGAACAGTAGTGATATGAACAGTAGTGATATGAACAGTAGTGATATGAACAGTAGTGATATGAACAGTAGTGATATGAACAGTAGTGATACGAACAATAACAAAATGAACAGTAGTGGGTGTTTGTGTTGCAGACTGGCTAAGCTGGCCAGAACCCGGACCTACCTGGACTGGCCCCAGGATGAGGACGAGAGGGTAACGTTCTGGGAGCGTTTACGCCGAAACATCGCAGAGAGAGACGCAGACGAACTGGTGAGAGAAAGGGTCAGATCAGACATCGCAGAGAGAGACGCAGACCAACTGGTGAGAGAAGGGGTCAGATCAGACATCGCAGAGAGAGACGCAGACCAACTGGTGAGAGAAGGGGTCAGATCAGACATCGCAGAGAGACGCAGACCAACTGGTGAGAGAAGGGGTCAGATCAGACATCGCAGAGAGAGACGCAGACCAACTGGTCAGAGAAGGGGTCAGATCAGACATCGCAGAGAGAGACGCAGACCAACTGGTGAGAGAAGGGGGGTCAGATCAGACATCGATCAGACAGAGAGAGACGCAGACCAACTGGTGAGAGAAGGGGTCAGATCAGACATCGCAGAGAGAGACGCAGACCAACTGGTGAGAGAAGGGGTCAGATCAGACATCGCAGAGAGAGACGCAGACCAACTGGTGAGAGAAGGGGTCAGATCAGACATCGCAGAGAGAGACGCAGACCAACTGGTGAGAGAAGGGGTCAGATCAGACATCGCAGAGAGAGACGCAGACCAACTGGTGAGAGAAGGGGTCAGATCAGACATCGCAGAGAGAGACGCAGACCAACTGGTGAGAGAAGGGTTCAGATCAGACATCGCAGAGAGAGACGCAGACCAACTGGTGAGAGAAGGGGTCAGATCAGACATCGCAGAGAGAGACGCAGACCAACTGGTGAGAGAAGGGGTCAGATCAGACATCGCAGAGAGAGACGCAGACCAACTGGTGAGAGAAGGGGTCAGATCAGACATCGCAGAGAGAGACGCAGACCAACTGGTGAGAGAAGGGGTCAGATCAGACATCGCAGAGAGAGACGCAGACCAACTGGTGAGAGAAGGGGTCAGATCAGACATCGCAGAGAGAGACGCAGACCAACTGGTGAGAGAAGGGTTCAGATCAGACATCGCAGAGAGAGACGCAGACCAACTGGTGAGAGAAGGGGTCAGATCAGACATCGCAGAGAGACGCAGACCAACTGGTGAGAGAAGGGGTCAGATCAGACATCGCAGAGAGAGACGCAGACCAACTGGTGAGAGAAGGGTTCAGATCAGACATCGCAGAGAGAGACGCAGACCAACTGGTGAGAGAAGGGGTCAGATCAGACATCGCAGAGAGAGACGCAGACCAACTGGTGAGAGAAGGGGTCAGATCAGACATCGCAGAGAGAGACGCAGACCAACTGGTGAGAGAAGGGGTCAGATCAGACATCGCAGAGAGAGACGCAGACGAACTGGTGAGAGAAAGGGTCAGATCAGACATCGCACCATTTGTCCTGCTGTTCTCATGAAAGTCATCTACCTGAAGTGTAACTACTCCACTGTAATGAGTAACTTTGTAACTCAGTTACACAGAAGGTCAACCTGACCCTAGCACTGTTACAGTATATAACATACTGTATGTGTTTTCAAATGTCCTTTCATTCTACGTTCATTTTGCAGCATGATCCTCCGGAAACATCCTGAAGTCATCTGCATGTTCCACGTGATGTTCTACGTTTAGAGAGAGAGAGTGTTCGCTACTGATCTCAGATTAGGGTGCCGTCAAAGGACTCCTTTCTGGACTTTGTTTTTGCATAATATTTTGACATTGATTTCTTTGCCTTCCATTTATCAGACGCTCTTATCCAGAGCGACTTACTGGGTTAAGTGCTTTGCTCAAGGCCACGTCGGCATATATATTTCACTTAGTCGGCTCTGGGATTTGAACCAGTAACCTTTCTGTTACTGGCCCAATGCTCTTAAACGCTAGGCTACCTTTCCTTTGTCTCCTTTCTTTCATTCACTGATTGTTCAATTAACTGTTCTTGGATCTGTGCTGTGTGTATTTGAGCACAAAGACAACATTAATATGCTAAACATTCTCCCTTGGAAACAACACATTTCAATTGGTTAGATATTGTTTCCATTATATGACCATTTGTTTTAATACATGTTGCAGTCTGTAACTCATTGATGCAATGTGATTTTACAGTAGCTTTATAGTGCAACACTCCTCCCATCTAAAGCAGAGACCAACATAGTATAGTTGCTGTCTCAGCTATACTGACTAAAATGTGTGTGTGTGTGCATGCTTGCAAGAGTCCTTGTCTGTGTGTGTGTTTGAAAGTGGTGTATGCTGTCTACCTGCCCTCTCCTCAGTAAGTCCCAGGGCCTGTTGGTTCTAACCCTCTGCAGCAGAAGGACAGTGTCTTGTCATCACTAGAGATCCATTGCTACAGGCTGAGAGATGAGGGTTAATAAGCCATCCTGGTCTGTGTGAGAGCTGCTGACTAATCATGCTGATGATGCATTTCTACAGTGTTGCGTGAATAAATGGGGACGTGTCTTTTAGATTTGGAATAGTCTAAACCTTCAGACAAAGCCCTGTGTGTGTGTGAGTGTGAGTGAGTGTGAGTGAGTGTGAGTGTGAGTGTGTGTGTGTGTGTCTCATTTTCAAATCCAAAGATAATAGAGTCGTGTTGGACGTATGTTTTTGTAGTTATATCCTCATCGCTGTATTTGCTCAATTATTAAACGGACATTCAACTGCAATGGAATGAAACTGCATTTCCTGTGAGTTTGTGAGCATGAATGTATACGTGCATGATGTCACATCAAACCCCTCACTCAGTGGAGTTGGATTCAGACTCCTGTGTCTCATTAGTTGTGAGGTTAATGTCAGATATAGCTGGACTAGGAGAGGAGATGTCATTCATGCCAGAGGGTGGGAATAATCTGCTACCCTTTGACTCTGGTAAGAATGAGAGACTCGCGTAACTACACTCACAATAAAACTGACTTTATAACACTGATGTTAGATTTGAATCAAGACAAATCAATAGAAAATCAATAGAATATTCTAAATGCAAGTCAAAGGGCGAAACATGCAATACACAATCCCTCATTTCTGCTGCTGATGAAGTTGATTTGTCCTGCCCAAAGCTAAGTAAACCAAAAGAGCTGTCCTGAGAGGTTTTAGTATAAGCATAGTGACTTAACATTCATATGGCAGCCAGACAGGAAACCTGAGTGTTGCATCAGCTGATATTGAATCAATGAGATCATCAATCCACGTTAATATGGTGGTCTATTTAGTCCACCAGGTTCTACACACACTTCCATGATGGCTACCACACACAAGCTATGCGCTGGAACGTCTGTTTTCTGCTTACCCACCAGCCACCACAGCCTCCACCTGTTAGGTTCTGTGTTTCCTTTCTGCAGGGTGATTGGTATAGCACACCTTGCTCTCTGCCTGTAATTAGTATTAGCTTAACATTATGCATGCTCTAGCAGTGAGCTACCATGAAGGAGCAGAGCCTAACACCTAGACTAACGTATTGTAATCTTTAATAATAAATGGTTAAATGAACACGTGTGGTTTCCTGTCTGAAGGTGAGGGCTTTTCAGTGTTGTATAAATCCTACAATCACGTAATGGAAAGAAACCAGTGGTCCAGTGTGGGGTAATTTAGCTTACACTATTACAGACACCTTAACCTTGAAGTGGACAGAATGGACAACATGACATGAGAAACATTTACAAGAGATGGGAGGGGGCTTGATTTTAGGAAGAGGAGGTGAGTATAAGAGTGAGAAAGAGAGAGAGAGAGAAACTTACCTTCAGACGTACCACCTCAACACACTCACCACCTCAGCCACCTCAGCAGTGTCCAGGTGAGTTAATTATTCTTATCTACCTCCATATTTCTCTATAAGTTGAATATACATCTTTTATCTCCCTCTCTGTTTAATGTTTCTATCTCCTGTCCTCCCGTCTCTTTCTCTCCTCCTCTGTAACACTTGCTGTTTTTTCTCAATGCCGTCGTTGACCTGAAGTCTGTAGTATTTTATCTACGTATTTATGATTTTTCAGTTCAATAACCTCTCCTCTGTGTCTGTATTGTATTGTGTTTAGTCCCATTAGAACACTACCTCTTGTCCATTCTTCCTCTCCCTCTCTGTCAGTGATGGAGTCAGCCATTGGTGTACTCGTGTCCCAGTTCAAGGCGTTTGCTGGAAGTGATGGATCCTCAGACACACTGAGCAGAGACGAGTTCCAGAGCCTGGTCAAAACACAACTCCCCAACTTCGTTAAGGTAATTACATGTTAATTATACTGTGGTAACGTTTGAG